>NW_026521092.1:950000-953920 GCF_001660625.3 Ictalurus punctatus
CACTTTCTGAAAGAAAGCAGGGGGACTTGGCCTTAGTATCAGTTTCTTAGTCAATAATAAAATCAAGAGTAAATAAAATGAAGACGATCCTCGTCCACACTACATGACCGAAAACGCAGGTCACATGACCATTCATGCACACTGGGCATGTGCGTACAAGTGTAAACAGGAAGTCACCTGCAGCCACAACAAACCGGTGTTCCATGTAGGGCTTACGCCGCTCGAAATGAGATTTGTTGACGATTTCTCTAATCATAGCTCGCATCTTGTGCATGTAGCAGCTGCAGTGTTATAAAATACACAATTTAACTGCACAATGGCTGCTCAGAATGACCACAAAGCCAGCAAAGCTCACGGTTCGTTAAAATGACGGCTGGCCTTCAGAATCCGTCCATGCCGTAAAAATTCAGTATATGAAGGGGAATTCTCGGCTAACGCAACCCCATGGTCTCCATCATACAAGTTCCCCGTGCCTCTCATTTTCTGTCCTGCACGTTCCATGTTCCAGCCGTACTCTCGGTCATTCCCCCTATCGGTTCCCCGTCCCGCGCCGTTCCCCATCCTGCGTGTTCTACCTCTACTCCATCTCACTTGTTCAGTCCCACACGTTCTCAGTCTCGTCCCCTCCCTGTACCAAACATTCTTTCCTACATGTTCTTAATCCCACAAGTCCTCCATCCCACACATTCTCCACCCCAACATGTTCTCTGTTCCACACACACAAACAAACAAAGAAATGAAGAAAAGGCAGTTTCATTTCCACACACATTCAGGCAAGCGAGTGTGAAAGAGTGTGAAGAAGAAAGAAGATAAATTGAGTGGGATTTCTGAGCAACTGCAGTAGACGAAACTATGAGTGGGAGGACGGAGAGAGAGAGAGAGAGAGAGATTGTGTGTGTCAGTGACAGCGTGGGCCGGGGGAAGCCCGGCATCATTAATGAGCATCTCCTCGGACCACACACCACACACACACACACACACACACACACACACACAGCACTGTGTGTGGTGTCACAGTAAAGTGATGTATTCCCACATATGGAAGCTTTCTTGTAAAGGATCAGTGTTCTGTAAAAGATTATGGTGCTGATGTTGGAGCTGATCTCAGTAGTGATGAATGATTATTCACACACACACACACACACACACACACACACACACACACACACGGTTAAAATGTGAGGCGTCAGTATTCACATACTGAAAGCTGTAACAGCATGGCGTCCAGCTTAACACGGAGCAGGAAACGTGTGTGTAAATAATTACAGTCGCCTCAAAAGACAATTCAAACATGTCTATATCTACAAACTATATCATCCTATCATTACTACATTTACATTACATTCAGCCACGTGCTCGCTCTGATACGTTATCGTTTCTATAGTAACCGCTCCTTCACAGGGACTTGTATGGCTCCACATAAAAAGATTTTTAAAAACATGTGAATCGTTGAGATGGTGAGGTTTCCTGTAAGACGTTTAAGTAAGATTTATGGAAGGAGTCTCCACTTTAACAGTCAGAAGTAAAACTCTTCAGGGCAGAGGAGTTCACGCGTCGCGGTTTCTCTGGAACATGACAATCTGCTTTTTGTCTTATTATCTTCAGGAGAGATATATGAGAGAGAGAGAGAGAGAGAGAGAGAGGGGCTGGTGAGGGAACGGCTGTTTATAAGTGCTATAGCATAAGTGAGAACAGGAGGTAACTTGTTCTACCAACGTTTCACAACATTAAAAGTAACTATAACTATAGTACGACGTCATTCAAGGGATGCTCTGATCAGGATTTTTGCAGCTGATACCGATTTCTTGTCATCATGATTGGCTGATCCCGATCCCATAAGAGATATGTAAGCTTTCTGTTGAACGTCACTTAGCACATTTACATAGACAACTATAATCCGATTTGAATCCGATTAAGACGATATTAAGACACTAGCATGTAAATTACTGATGACCTTAATCTGATTAAAGTCATACTCGAAGTAAACACAGATGGAATTAAGGCGTGTGGAGTATTCCTGTTTTAGTCGCGTTATCGACGTGCGTTACAGACACGTACACACCTTAATGGGAGTTTTCACCGCATTGTGCGACAGGACACTACTTAGAGGTAGTGGTTTGATGGTAAACAAGAGAGCACGGCTGCATCCCAAACCGCGTACTTACCTGCTATATAATATGAGATATACACGTATTTAGATAAGTACGCGGTTTGGGACGCAGCCCACGGCTTCAAGCAGTCGTCTGTTTGCACGTACAGCACGACTAATAATTAACCGCACTTGAAGCTTTCAAAAAATTTAAAATAAAAACACCCAAAACTGTATACGGTCCCATAACAAAGAACAACTGTACGTCGATGCGTGAGATTATGGAGGGACGTCGGACGGCGTGGCGCCGTGACGTAATGACGTGTGCTGTTAATCGCTCTGTTCTAGAACACGTAAAACCTGAACATGACAGGAGTGTTCTAAAAGTACTCATATAAACCCCTTAATCAGAATACTGTCTTATTCAGAATAAGTTCAATAATTAGATTACTGCTGTCCAAATTTAATGTAATCATGTGTTTTGCGTCCTCACGTGCTTTGCGTCCAATCGTGATCCGTTCGTGAGATCGGCCAAATTTACAGACCACCGATCGAGTCATAGAGCGTGATTATTGGCCGATAACCGACTGGCGGCTGATCGATCGGAGCGTCACTACGTCATTCTTTAGTTCATTGCGATTGTTGGTAAATTGCTGTGCTGTAAAAGAAATAAAAAATATTTGGGGACACTCGCTTTTGGAGAGGTAAACATAATTTTGCTTCATCGCACCACCCTGTCATTCATTATTTTACTGTAACAGCATGAACCGCTTTTCTTTCATTTCATACACACCTACAGACGTGTAAAGGTCCTTACAGCTTTCCCCATATGAAAGTACTCCCAGTTAAAAAATCGAAAATTTCCGACATTACGCCAGAAATTAAATCAGCAGACTAAAAAACTAGGATTAAGAGAGTAGGTACATTCCAGAATTTAAACTGAACCCACGCTGATGTGGTGTGATGTGATCATGCCGCCGTGTTTGTCCTCTCGTCACTAATCCTGTAACACGACGAGTTTTCAGAGCTCACCTGAGAAACACAGGGTTTAAATGTGAAACTGAACCTGAACGTAGTGTGTGTTTTTTCCAAAGGTCCTTGAGAAACGTGCAAACTCTCGTCCGTGATAACAACGGGGTTTTGTGCTCGGCCCGGCTCAGATATCAGCTCACTTCCTGTTAGGTGAAGCTCCTCGGCGTGAGAACAAGAACAAGATAAACCTGAGGCATAAGGGGTTATAATGACTGAAACATCACTGACGTGTCACTCAAACCTGCAGTACTGTGGAGCTCATCATGTTAATGCTAATTTAATGGTGTTCACGATTTCCCCATTCAGCGGAATTGTAGTAATGGTAGTGGAGGACTTGTTACTGAATGTTTGTAAAAAAAGACAACAAAACACACATATACTTGAAGTTCACATTTACTGTATTTAACTTGCTCTCTAATAAAATAAAAATCATTTTAAAATATTCAAATTTATGATTCGTCGTCCATCATGACCAGGAAACAATCCACCGTGCGTGAAGAACACACTGCGCATATGGCATGAATTTCCTATACTTCCTATAAAATACGTTGTTTTCCATCCATTCATTCTTCGATTACATTTCTAATAACCAAGGTCGCTTTACAACTTCTGGAACTAGAGCTGCAACAACTAATCGATAAAATCGATAACTGATGATGACGACAATCGCCAACGAATCTCATTATGCATTAGGTCGGTGTGGCGTGTGGCACGGGCTACATTTACTCATGGCATCACTTCTCTTCTGAAAACACACATCAGAGAGTAAATACTAAATATTGCTTTTCAAATAGAATGT
>NW_026521093.1:0-157500 GCF_001660625.3 Ictalurus punctatus
TGTGAGAGTTGAAGGGAGAGATCATTGGTATCACTTGAACCAGTGCGTCCGTGCCGGAGCAGGTACGGGACGGCGAGGACCAACAACCCCAGGCCCTGCCACTACAGGGCAGCCCATGGAGACGGAGGTGTTAACCGACAGGGACAGCGACTCGGATACATCATTTATGGGTCCAGCCTACGGCACTCGAGCCCAGGCTAAGCAACGGGCTATGGAAGTGCTGGATAGACCGGCCCAGTCGGATGCCGGTAGCCCAACCAGCTCTTCGCTCCTCTCCTCTCCATACGATGATATTGACCCTGTTACCTCGCCCCGAGCTGAAGCGGGAGTCGTAGCTGCCGTCCCGCTAGTAACCCCACCAGAGGAGGAATTGTTATCAACACTCGCCACTCTCTGGCAATCTGATAACCTTGACGACCCCGCCATGCCTATGAGCACTATTGATTTGGATATGCTGCAGGCCCTTGAGGTACAGTTAAGCATACCTCCTGAGCTCCGGTCTCCTCAGGGATCTTTACACACTCCCCTACCATCGGGTCGAGAGAACACTGGTTCAGCAGAGTAGCTAGGGTTAGGGTGCCTTATATCACAGGGCTAAGAGTGTTCTTGTTCTGACCAGATGGTGATGTTCAGAAGGACATACCTTCATTGTATAATTTACTGATCATACCCCTGACTGCATACAGTCCTATATATAGATTATGACAGGTCAACAGCTTGCGTGCTCCATAGCCTTCCTTTAACTGTAGTTGAAATTCGGTATGATTCCCTGGCTCAATATATATATATATATATATATATATATATATATATATATATATATATATATATATATATATATATATATATATATATATATATATATATATACGTAAATATATTCCTGTAAAACTTAAAATCAATCCGTATGTCTTGATGTTGTCAGTTCGGAGAGAACTTTAATAATAGTTTATGTGGTGTGCATTGTGCCACATAGTTTCTTCTGCACAGGCATCTTTTCCTGACTAATGATAAAATTGACATGTGAACCTGTTCGTTTCGAGTGATATTACTAAAAAACCCTGAAAAGTAAAACCAACCCGAGGTAATAGTCTCTGGCTGATCACAATGTGGTCCGTATCAGGCTAGGTCACACCCTCCCTGTTGAGATAATGTTGAGCCTAAACAGTTGGTTTTAGAGAGCAGTCTACCTTCATGAACTGACTCGCTAACAAGAGCTGGAATAACCATAATTAATTTGTGTATCGATGATTCCTATACGGGTAGGTATCTATACAATATCTTAAGCAGTGTAAATGCGAATTCTTCTGGCGTGTGGTATTCATGTTGTATAATGCTGAATAATTTCTGCATGTTTTCTCTTTAAATGCTGGATATGTCCAATGATAAGTAATTAGTAAGATCAGATGGCAGTAGCAGTCTGCACATTTTAAACTCTCTGTAAAGTGTTGTACGCCTGTTACAGATATGATATCTGAGTCCGTAGCATTAGAATAAAGTGATGATTACTTAATGTGGAATTCGGGTTTTGCAGGGAGTACGAGTATCTGGATTAGACAGCCTTGCATAATGGTTCCTTTTGCCGACATGTTGTGCTGATATGAGTTTGGCAGTTAGTTTAATTACCGTCCCTTTACAACAGTGTAGTTTGAAGTGATTTGTTTTTTCCTGAACCGTAGATTGGTGAATAGAATAGAGTAGTTATGCAAATATATATGTGTGGGTGTGTATATGTATGTGTATGTGTGTGTGTATATATATACATATGTGCTATACGGTGTGCTATGGATATGTCATACAAAGTATACGAGTTACAATATTTAAATGATACAAAGCAGTGGTCACAAACTCGAGGAAGGGAGGATATACTGCACAACCTGTGAAGTGAATTGAATTGATAATACGTTATACAGCAGCTGAGAACTGATAAAAACCGAGAGCTGAGAACTGGATGCAGGTGTGTGTGATCTGGGAATTGCAGTCCATGGCAGCCAGCCATGTTTGTGGACCGCAGTGCAGGATGGGAAATGTGGTTTGTGACATGAGTAGATTTAACACTACCGTAATATGGTCAAAAACAGTTTAAATGAAATGGATACATTTATAGGACGAATCTTATGCCTTTCACAAGTGGGCGTTCAGCCAAGGTAACAACTTGGTGGTAAATTGAAACAAAGCTCACAGATGATAAATTTTATTTTAGACTAAGTTAAATACATATTCACATTCCTCCAAAGTGAGCAACATTTAAATGTCATGTATGAAGGATCTGAGTGATATTTTGAGTGTGGTACAGTTATAAGTTAATAAGAAACAAAATGCATGTACATGCATGTATACCTTTTAGACTAAACACTAGTGCTGTACACATAAAGCCAAATTCACTAGGTTGTTTTGAATGAAAATTAGTGGGATAAAAGTGGCTAGAGGACTGTAAATGCATATCTAGATCTCAACCTCATTAACTCTATTTTAGTTCTATCTTATTGGGATTATCACTCCCACTTAATATCCCACAGATGGGATATTAATATGTTCGGTTAGTGTACACCACAAATTTTTAGACTAAAGGAATTTTGTTTTCCTTTCTCAATATCTTTCTGGTGAATGAAAATCAGGAAGGGATAAGAATGTATAATTGCCAATTGGGATAAAAGTGGCTAGAGGACTGTAAATGCATATCTAGATCTCAACCTCATTAACTCTATTTTAGTTCTATCTTATTGGGATTATCACTCCCACTTAATATCCCACAGATGGGATATTAATATGTTCGGTTAGTGTACACCACAAATTTTTAGACTAAAGGAATTTTGTTTTCCTTTCTCAATATCTTTCTGGTGAATGAAAATCAGGAAGGGATAAGAATGTATAATTGCCAATTGGGATTGTATTGTTGAAGTAAACAGACTAGAACTATTTTACAGATTAACTAAACATGAGAGTGGAATTTATGAGAGGTGTTATTCGTGTGATTAGAACAGTAGAGGTAGGTTACTTTAGTAATTTTTAAATGATTTGATAGACCAACATTATTTAATCTCTGCAGCAATATTTCCTGATTCACTGTGTTGAGAGCCTCTTCTAAATCAACAGACAGGGAAGTCTTAAGACTTTCAAAACAACAGTTGTGCTGATATGTTTATATGACCTTAGACTTCTTGCAGACTGATAACATGTGAACGGTTCACTGAAAAAGCTTTCTACAAGGGACATAGGCGAGGAGGCCTTGTTATTGGATTGTAATGATCTAATATAGTTGGATGTCCCTGATTTAATGTAATAAATAAAATACAATAAATAAATAAATAAAAAAGAAAGCTGATTTCCAAATTTCTGGTATAACCCCGTTGTCAAATAAAGATTAAAATGATAAGTTAAAAGAGATGAAATAATATCAACTGCTAAGTTTAGAAATACAGACTCCCCACAATCAGGGCCTTGTGATGTGTTTATATCGAACTTGAGTGATCTGTAAATATCAGAAGTCTTAACACGTTAAAAACTGAACTCCTCATTTTGAATTGTTTTTAATTGCTTCCTGCTTTATTAAAATCAGGGTATAGTAAATCACGATAAATATTCACCGTTTTAAGGCCTAGATCTGATGCATAAATTGAACATTTAATGATGGGTTGTGCAGTTGTGTGTTCCCAGTCGTCTGTCTCCAGTTTCCAGTACTATTGTCCTGTAAACAATATCTTCGATCCTCAGAAAAAGGATGAAAGGACATGCCCACTTAGTCTAGCATTATTACAGCAAGCTGTGATAACAAATGCGATAAGTTTTGCGATACAACCAACCCACCCAGTAACCATTATTTATAGTATGATGTATATAGAATACATATATATAGATATAGATGTATATATATATATATATATATATATATATATATATATATATATATATATATATATATATATATATATATATATATATATATATATATATAAGATGTCCCAATTGTAACCTGTAACTGTAATTCCACTCCACATGATATTATTATTGATCAGCGCTTTTTCCAAGTGACTGCATGTGAGAGCTCAAGGCCGTTACTCCCCTTAACAATTCCTAGATCAGTAGTACACCTGGAAGCGTCTCCTTCGGGGGCTGTGGGCTCCCCTGCGGTGTACTCCTCTGTGGTCATAGACTCCCTTGCACGCTCCCAAGGCCGTCAGGAAATGATTGGAGTCATCCACCGCCCCATAAAAGCACAACAAATGTTCCTGGACGTTATCAAGTATGGTCTGCAGTAGATCACTGATTGCTCACTAAAGGACAACATCCTGAGATCCGGGTGTTCTTTGGACAAGCCTGACATTGAATGGACTTATGCTTTGCACCTGTACTATGGCTGGCAAACTACAACAAAGACTGTGTCTTACATGTGACTGAAAAGGAAGGGTGCTGCTGGGGGGGGGGGTCCCGGCTCAGGAGAGTGGGGCGCTTACAGGGCTGTAGTTTATGTATTGAAAACATTGGATTTGGTGGCACAAGGATTGCCAGGCTGGAGAGGCTCTCTTAGTGCGGATCATTGGGAAAATTGCTCTCTCACACATCGATCTTACGTTCATCACACCAGGTCATTTCTATTTTGAAAGAACAGGATATGGGGATATGGGGTTAATCTATGTGCCACCCGAACTAAAATTCTTAAACCTGTTAGTGTGCCTAACACACCAACTGTAGTGTTGTAGTGCCTAATTAATTCTGTGGAGCCAGTCACTGAGAGCACTCACGATTGCCTAGCCAAAATTCACATTTTCTCGAGCTTAAAAGTTTCGGATCGGAAATTTCATAAACATTATGAACACCCTGATCTGCCCAATGGGCTGAATTGAAATCTATCACTAAAGAGTGCAACCAGGTTAAGGGTAGAATTGTTAATATATATAAATATACAGATAAATTCTGATGTTTAGGCCCATGGATTGTGTCGTCTGTTTGGAGTTGTTTGAATGCAACGAGGTTCTAGGAAAAAAATTGGAACGCCACTTATCGAACAAATAGATTAATTGAATTCGGACTGCACTTCTTGCTGTATGTATTATAGATGCCCATGATCTTAGCCAGTGTGCGAGGGGGAAGGTAGAGGAATGATCTCTGTACTTGCAGGTAACGGTGGAGGATAATCTAAGTGTGATATTTGTACTCAAAAATTTCTTCCTTGACCAGGGATAGGTCCCAGATCTGACATACCATCTCAAGTTGACGTAATTTGTGCTGATACTAAACGTAGTTCGATAGATGCTCTACCTCTTGCACTAATGACCTATCACATGCAGGCTAACAGCCATATGTATCTAACACCGCATGAAATGCTTACGGGTCGACCCATGTCTGTGTCTGTTCCTTGTGATGGACTGCCGCTGGAGTAATTGCAGATGAATCAAAAACATATATGAGACCACTAACTATTATGTATGGAGCTATATATTCACAGGAACAGAGCTGAGTGCAGTGTTATGTGTGAGGCGTCACCACCTCAACGGGGGGAGGTGTTCACCCGGAGGTAGGAGACCCGGAGGTGTTCACGCGGAGGTAGGAGACCCGGAGGTGTTCACCCGGAGGTGGGAGACCCGGAGCAGCGAGAGAATGCTGACTACGAGAATGCTGACTACAGGGCAGCAGCGGACTAGAACATGCAACCCCTGGAGGATGCTCAATCCTCCAATGACGAGATGGTGGGGAACACGTGAAGGTCCGGTACGAAGCTGCTGTGTATGAAGCTGCCGTCAACGGGGGGTCTGCTCAGTCAGTGGCAGACAGGATGAGAAGATGTGAAGATCCATACCCTGGGTGTACGTGCTAGCCTAACCTCTCCCCAAAGGGTGGCTCTCTACAGTACGTAAAGTGCTTGAGCTGAAGACAACCAGCATACAGAGAGATACTGCATACAACAGACTGTCAAGTATTGCTATAAAATGTTATAAAATGTTTGTGATATGACGCACTCAGGCATGAGAAAAGTGTAATGGTGCTGTCGAGCACATAGTGCTGACAGGGTGGGAACCTCGTAGGAGGTTTTTTTCGCCCACCCCTGACTGCGAAAGACTGGGGTTTGGTTTTTGAGGGGAAGCAAGAATCTGCAGGTCCCGACAAATACAAAACTGTGGGCTGACAGGCCTAGTTGAGAAAGATAGGGACGTGTAGATCAAGTAGTTAGTTACTGTAGTGGCCACTAATACGTACGGCAGTAGTAGTAGTAATGAATGATTAGGGGAACTCAGTTAATCACACTTATAATCAATGTAGGCAAACAAACGTATAATCAAGGTAGTTAGATTTGAAATGAGATATATATACATAGTTGAAAGGAGAAGTAGGTTAAGGGTTAAGAGTTATGGCTAAGTACATCTACACATGTCCGGCGCAAAGTGGATGTAGGGGGGTCCTAAGGCCCATTCTCCAGCTGCCAATCTACTATGAGACCCCGGGGTGCACAACACTAGCACGTCTCCCACCAGGTCTACAAAACCTCCTCAGCTCCTATTCAGATCAGTGTTGCATAGAAGTGGTTAATGTAAGGGACCCATTTGAGTACAGGGACGGGCGCAGGGATTATGGCTTCGTTAGAGTAATCCTCCGACAGCTAGCGGGGGACGGCCATGGGGTGCGGCAGAATCAGTTCCTCCACGCTTAATTAAGGTATTGTATGAGGCTTCATAGCCTCAGAGGGGGAAATGTTGTGGATAAAAAATGTCATAAAATAAACATAAGGGAGACCTAGCATCCAGCAAAGGGGAGAAGAAGAAAAGACGGGCACCTAGACACATAGAAGCGGGATTAGGCGGACATTGACAAATTGGAATTACACTTTAAAGATCTTTAAGAGCAGTAATAGTCAAAAAAGTCAAAAAGAGGTATACGAGCTGAGCTGAGGAGGGCTAATACACACACACACACACGCTCGTACAGTCAAGGGCGGGCAAGTAGACACAACATACACACACACTCTCTCTTTCTCATACACACACATGAATAACTTTAATAATATCTTATAGTAATAGAGAAACTCTATAAAAAAAAACAGAATAGTAGGATATGCAGGACAGTAGAACTGTAATGATATTAAGAAGTTGGAAGTACAGCAAACCGCTTTTCAAGTAGTATAAATATATATAAAATAAGAAATATAGTGCAAATATGAAAATAAATTATAAACTAGAAATACAGGAAAATGTAAACTTACTCATGACTCAAATGGTGAGGGTTCTTGGCTCGCAAGGCCATTTATAAGGGTGGCTGAGTCAAGCTGCCCCCCCTCGAGATAACGATAAGACCAAGGTCCCTCTAGGTTGTTTAGCCTTCTCCACTTTCTATTCTCTGGGTAAATGAAAAACGAAGTTTCTGATGCCCTAGGTAACTGAAAATTCTGGTTTCTGATCCTCTGAGTAACTAGAAACTCAGGGTTTTTATTTTCTGGGTTATTAGAAATGCCTGGGTTCTGATTTTATGTGTAAATTAAAACCCCTGGTTTCAATTCTATGTGTAAGTGAAATAGCCCTTTTCTGGAACATAAGAGTAAGGTAAATGAGCTCTTTTTTAACCCTATTGGTAGTGAGATCATAGTCTTCTTGAAACATATGGGTTATTTAGTGTGTAAATACAGTATAAATACTGGAGCTTAAGCTCAGGGTATTGGGATCACTTCTGAGAATTCTCATTGGTGTGGATCTCGTGTGGTGGAATGGAACAATAAAGCTGGACCCTTGCTTCTTCTCACTCACGTCTTGTGTATTTTTTCTATCTCCAACTGGGCTCAGAGGTAGATGTGAGTATTGGCTTCTAAGTTGAATTTTAAATGTTTTTGGGTAATAGGCTAAATTTGAGCCAACAATTGTCTGCACTGTTTCTGTCTTTCGTTGTCTTAGACTACCATGTTCCATGTTTCCGTGTTTTGTTTCATGCCACAGTATTTTGTCTAGTTGTCTTAGTGTCTTAGTGTTTTGTTGTTTGTTTATATAATAAATGTTATATATCTGCAATTGCTTCCGAACCCATCCTTGATTTGTGACAAACATCAGGTGTTTTTCTGCATCTCTGTATGTCCTGTGTAAACTGAGTCAGTAGAACCGTGTGTTTTGTCTAAAGCAGCTTTACTCTGGCAATAAATGAGCAATTAGACATTCACCAGAACTATGTTTCCAATCAAAGCCCTTTAAGCTTCAATACCAGTGTCACAATAACAGATCAGACTTCCAGGATGAAGTGTACCAGGCTGGGACTAGAGCCAGAAGGTCATTAAGGAGATATATATGGTGTATTTGCAGACGTAACGTGTTGGTGTAAAAAGTGAAACTCTTCTGTAACAGTACCAGAGGTTTGTTTAAAGACGATCAGAGTAATTATTAACCAGCATTAATCCAAACAGTGCAGTTCAGTGTTACATTAAAATAATAAACCATGCAGTAATACATTTATAAATAAAAATACTCAGAATAAAAGTGATGATGGGGAGTAAGTTAAACACATTGGTCAGACGAGTAACTAACCCAGTGTTTCCCAACCGGGGTTCCGTCTGATGAGAGCAGGGGGGCGTGTAAAAATGCTTCAAACATTTTCTAAAATGATCAAATGTGTAGAAAACATTTAATATACATGAGAAATATCTGATGTCTGAAATAATAACACAGACACAGAAATAATAAGACAGACACACACGCATAACATTAATAATAAATTATATACATAATAATACTTCCCTCCCCCTCGATCCCTCTCGCTGACTTAATTTGTTCTGTAGGTGAGTTCATCTATTTCACTCAATAATATCCACAAACAGGGAAGAAGATTACTGTCACAGTTTCCCCTTTAGGCAGCGCGCTGGAAAGCATGAGGGCAAGGTGCGCGAGCACCTGCTCTTTGAATGTTGACAACCATGACATTGTTTACTGTGGACACGTGCATTTGTTATGTTTCTGTTCTGTCTCCTCCCTGTTCTGTCATTGGCTGTTCGAGCACGTGTCTAGATTGGTGTCAGCCGTCAGCACTTAATCGATAAAATGGATAATAATCGATGATGAAAATCGTTGTAATGAATCTCATTATGGATTAGTTGGTCTGCGTGTGGCATGGGGGAGATTTACTCATTACGTTACTCCTATTCAGAAAACACGCTTCAGAGAGTAAATACTAAAGTTGTGTCCCAAATGAAGTACTGTACACTTACACTCTGCACTACCGTCTAGTGTGTGGATTTTTGAAAGGTAATATCATCTCAAATATAACACTATATTTTAAAATATTTTTATAAATATTTTTACTGAACTAAATCCAGTGACTGTCCTAAAAATCTGGGGACCTTATGCAAAACTTTGTGAAGGGGCCCCTGGCACTGTGCTCATAAAACACCATATGACCCCCACCCTTTGATCTGTGTTTTTTTTTTTTTATATATATATATTTATATATATACACACACACCTTTTTTTTTGTTCTTATTATAAAGAAAGTGTTTGTGGGAAACATCACATGATATAAAATCCACACACAAAACAAAATGTGATGGTGCCTCCCAGTGGCCGTTTGTGTTCTAATTGAGCACAGACCTCTGGGGCCAAGAGTCAAACCGGTCCACTGAGTTTTGTTACGATCGACCACTCTAAACCTCGTCTAATCGCTGATTACATTAATTTACTATGGAGATGCATGGTTTTGTAAAAACCTTTACAACTGTTCTAGTGTAACCTATAGGCCAATCTTCATGAATCTCGGCAGACTCAGTAAGAATCATATGCTGCATGTGCTTACCAATGTTCTTTAAGTTCTGAGGTTTCATAGTGGAATTATAGGCTTTTGGGTACATTTGGTCATGCCCAGATTTTTGAATGACCCTGATATAGACATCATAATATAAAAGTAGAGATGCACCGATGTATCGGCCGATAAAGGCAATTGTTCACGCTATCGGCCAATGGTTTAAAATAGGGCTGCAACTAACGATTTTCATAATCGATTAGTTGGCCAATTATTTTTCCAATTAATCGGATGGGGGTGAACTTTCAGGTTAGTAAAAAACTAATGTGTTCCATTTGAGATGATATTACCTTTCTAAAATTCATACACTAGACCAGTGGTTCTCACCCTTTTGTGAGCTCTGGACCCTAGCACATTTCAAACAATCTACAAGGACCCCCTCACTCCACAACAATTATAGACTATAGATTAAACAGTCATTTCTATATATGATGCTTTATTTTATTTATATTTAACATTAGTAATGTTAACATTAAATTTGAATAAATACATTTCAAGATTTTATTTTTTTACATTTTATTGTTTATTTTATTTATTTAATTTGGCTCTCTGAATTATCCTTTGTTTATTTTATCCATCAATGCAACACTTGTCTTCCACTCATAGGTTTTTGAAAATGATCATTTCATTTGTAAATAAATTTAAAATAAATCCATCTATGAACGAACATCAGCTCAGCTAACATGATATTTGCGAATAACCAAATTGATTAATTTTAAAACATCTCGCTTGAATATGTTTTGATACATTTAACAAAAAATATTTTATATTACTTAAACATTATTAAAACTTTGGGCCCTCTACAATTACACAACTGACCACTAGGGGTCACTAGACGCACTAGATGGAAGTGTAAGTGTATAGTACGTTATTTGGGACACAATTTTAGTATTTACTCTCCGAAGCGTGATTTTTGGAACATAAGTAACGTAATGAGTAAAGGCACAGACCAACTAATCCATTTATGAGATTCGCTGACAATGATTTTCATAATAGATTATTATCCATTAGTTGTTGCAGCTCTAGTTTAAAAACATCCGATGATCAGGGATGATTATATCCTGCCAATAAAAAGAAGGTGGGAAAACGCATCGGTTCTGTAAAGATGTCGTCTTGTGTGGCATTAAGACAACTGCAGTTTGTAAGCTCTGTAATTCTGCACTGCTAAAATTTTACACCAGAAGTAGCAGCAGTGAATCGTTCTGGCATCGACTCTAACTCCCTAGTTCTAGTTCAAAAAGTACGTTATTTTAAATCATATAAAATATTTAATGAATGATTTGATTGACAGCAGTGGTCCTGGAAACAAAGTTGTGTAAAACGAGGAGACCTAACATATGATACAAAGAATGGGTACATCTGAAACATCGGATAATATACAACCATTTACACACCATTTATACAGCCGCTTTCATGTGTTTTATGCCACCAAGTAGAGCCCTGCGCGGGACTGTTTTCTTAATCCCGCTCCTGCATTTCTGACCATTACCGCCCGCACCCTCAACGCGTGTGTTCTGCTCCCGCCCGCAACGCGTGTGTTGCGCCCCCGCCCGCACCCGCAAACATTCCGTCACAGCTTGTAGATATTATGAAAAATTTACACAAACGTTAGGGCTATGCTACACATTCAGAATAACAGACATAAAACATTGCTTTTAATTAAACTGACCATAAATAAAAAGCACAAGTAAAGCACCACACAGGATAAACACATTGGACCAATTTTTATTATTTTTATTAGCCTTATAAAACTCCTAAATTTTAAAACATCACAACTAGCGGAGCCTAAAAACATATTTTAACGTATGCGTAACACACACACAGCTAACAATAATAGTTCAACTCTGGTAACCCAACCAGGCACAATATTTAATTGCTTATAAAATAAATAAATATTAAACAAATTAAATAAATAGGAAAGAAAGATCTCAGATATCAGGTGTTTATGTAGCTAATTAACATGTAGGAAAAATAAAATAAATAAATAAATAAATAAAACATAAAACGTAGGCTACTTAATGAATGAAGGAAATTATGAATGACTTGGCCTAACCTACTCTAGATTGCTATGGAGGAAGAGAATGTTGCTGATGGACTGCGGTCCCAGACTTGTGCATCTCTCTTCCAACATCCGTTCACACACACTAAATATCCTCTCTGACTGTGCACTAGATGCAGGGATACTCTAAATGTAACCGCAGGAAAGCGCTCTCTGTTTAACTTCCACCATTCAAGCACACTGTCTGGATCTGGGTTGTCCGAGAGTCAGGTGCTGAGGTATTGCCTTATTCCAGAGGTGCCAGATTTGTGCCTGTTGTAAAGGTAAAACCGCCCACTCCCACGAGATTTGTGTTGGGTCTCACGGGACCCATGGGATCTCAATGCAGTCCTCTACCACAAAGTTTCGCCACCAAGTGGCCAAACTCCGCAATTTATGATGCGTGCCTTCAGGCGGAGACTATACATAAGTATACCAAGGTTGGTGAAAATTTCTCAGCAGTTATAGTCCTTTAAGTAAAGGAGGCCATGCCTACTATCTGTGTTTTCATGTATAGTAGCTACCTCAAGTCAAAAGCTCAACCTTTTTTTTGATAACATTTTATACAAAGACACCATAATTTGTTTGGCACTGGTTTGGTCTCGATGGGACGAAAAACCTAGGACTAATTTGCAAAAGTAGGTTTTACAGAAAATCCAAGATGGCAGAAAATTTGTATAGGAGGAAATGAAATCTAAATGTAAGACATTTGAGTCTGTGACAAACGGTTCAAAAGATATTACCATTTTTCTAAACATGCTCACTATAGCGCCACCATCTGGCAGATCAGGCCGGAATGTTGTGACGCTGTAGTACTCTGGGGTTGTACCTTCCTTCAAAGCTTCAGCTCTCTAGGACATATGGTGTGGTCTGCACGATCAGTTTTATATATTTTTTAATAATAATAATAATAATAATAATAATAATAATAATAATAACAACAACAACAACAACAACAACAACAACAATAATAATAATAATAATAATAATAATAATAATAACCCTTACAATTACGAGAGGGTTTCAGTCCTTCAGGCTTGAACCCCTAAAAAAGACAAATGGAACGGAAGTATATTGTAAAGTTTTCATCTCTACATGGTGAAAAAGAAGGAAACATACCAGGATTTTTATTCTAGTCCATATCTAGCTCTAATTAAAAGCCTACATCTAACTAAACTAAAGTAAATTCATAAGGCTTTAGAATGTTTATCAAGTCCGTGAAAAATAAAGCCTTCCATTTAGGGCTGCACGATTATGGCCAAAACGCTAATCCCGATTATTTTGATCAATATTGAGGTCTCGATTATTTATCACTGGACTTGTTTGAGCGAAGTCTGTTGAGTAAAGCTTTCCCCACACTGTTCACAGTAATATGGCTTCTCTCCAGTGTGAACGCGCTGGTGTAGTATGAGATTCCTCAGGGTACCTAAACTCTTCTCACATTGATCACAGTGATACGGCTTCTCTCCAATGTGAATGCACTGGTGTAGTTTGAGATTACTCTAGGTAACACAACTCTTCCCACACTGTTCACAGTAATATGGTTTCTCTCTAGCATGAATGTGCTCGTGTTGGAGAATATACTTGCGAATAAAACTCTTCCCACACTGCGAACAATAATGCAGCTTCTTTCCTATATAAGGGAAAAAAACAAAATACAAAAATATTCTGAAACAATATTTCTAAAGGCTGTCTCAGTGTGAGCGTGTTTTCTGAAGTTATATAGAGCTGCAACAACTAATTGATAAAATCTATAATAATCTATTATGAAAATCGGTGTCAAGAAATCTCATTATTGATTACTTGGTCTGCGCACGGCATGGGGTACGTTTACTTATCACCTTACTTCTGTTCCGAAAACATGCATCATACTTACACTATGCATTATATACTCTACTGTCTAGTGTATGAATTTTAGAACGGTAATATTGTCTCCAATGGAACACTAGCAATTTTTTACTAACCGGAAGAATAAGCCTTTTCCCAGTGAGTGGTGCCTGACGTCAAACGCACGAAATGCGACGCTGCTAGCTTTACCCAGAGTCAACAAAATGAATTTCTTCTGTTTACTGTTTATATCTGCGTTACCTTTTATGCTCAACATGACCTCAGTCACCATCAGACAGAGGTGTCATCGTCAAGTGACAGCAGAAAAAAGTGTGCGACCCAAGTCCTCTAAGGCAGGGGCGCATTTTATATTAAATGCCACAAAGATCAAACTTTAAAAAGCGGCAACTGTGTAGCACGCACACACGACAGTGATGAACGAGTACAAACTTATGTTTATATCCAAAATACTGCATGGTCTGTATGGGGTCGGGGAAACTGGTGTGAGTTGCTTAAAAGGTTTAGTTTAATTCAAGTTTATTGCCATTATATGGTGTATTTGCATGATACAGTTTACATTCTGTAGTTTATTATAATGGGAGTGATTGAAAATAATTCATAAATGCTTATATAAAATGTAAACTAACATACATAAAATAGGACAAACAGTTGTGTTATAATAAAGTTTTAGTCTGAAGTTTTTTTTTTATTTCTAACACTCAGTTTGTGGATTTTATTTTAAATAAATGAACAAAATGGTACTGAAAGTTTGTCGTTCCCCCCCTAGAACAAGCTAGCACCCTGGTATAACGATCACACACACACCTTAAAACAGACCACTCGTCAAGTAGAACGTAAATGGTGTCAAACCAAATTGGTAATATTTAAACAGCATGGAAGCAGAGTCTCCGGAACTATAGAAAATCTCTTAGTGCTGCTACATCAGTCTCTCTCTCTCCACTGTAATTCTTATTTAATACTGTAGCAAAATTAACTAGGAATAAAACCACCAAAGAAACATGCACACAATCATTATATAGCAGCGACAATTTCGCAAATTTTTTCACTGGCAAAATTTTAAATATTAGACAAAGGATTGAGGCTATTAATTTTAAACAAGCCAGTTCTAGAGAGTTCAAGAGACGACTTACAAGCTGATGGAGTTGACAAGTGCTCATAAAAAGTCTTTATAGAGTGATATAATATTTTTTAATAAGGGGACATAATCTAATGTTGTTGGTAGTGTAAAAGAAAGGGAAGAGAGAAATTAAACAGAGACCCAGAAAGCAGAAGGGAGATTCTAGAGAAGGAAAGACAAAGGTGGAAGAAAAGGGACAAAAAAAAGCAAGACTAATGGTTCAATTGGACTATAGGGAGCAGAGGTATCAGAGAAGTTGCTTCTTCTGTTTGTCCAGTGGGCCACCAGAGACCCAGAATGAGACGTACTGCTACAAAGAGAAGAACACTGGAAGGATTCTGGAACCCAATTATAATAAGATTACAAAATTTAATTGTTGAATTCAATTAAATACTTAAAAAATTACTTAGTTATCTTAATTTGTTGTCTTGTCAATCAAAAAAATATTAATTTTAAAAAATATTTTAGTACTTAATCTGTTATAACAGCTGGTTATTTGTCAACTCCGACAGTTATTTATCATCACACCATCAGATGAAGGTTTTTGTTCTTTTTGAAAGAAATATTTTATTCTTTTTTTCAATTTATTGTGTTAATAAAAACACTAACTGAACTATATATGATGTCTTGTTTGCCTAAGAACACTGGTTATATATGCTTAATATTAAAAAGGAGGGTAGAGAATTAAGGATTTTAGGAATTGGATTTTTCATAATAGTGTGAAAACAGAAACATAAATTTAGAGAATGTATTTTATCACTTAAGTCCTTACTGAACATTATTATTAGATAATTGAGGACTTTACATTCTTATTGGGGGATGAAATTAAAATAGCTTTTCAGTTGACAAAAATTACGTTATGAAGACAATAAAGCATTTTCATATAAACCCGTTCCCTTACATGGATCATTAGCCGAGACCTTTGTCTAGAAATATATAAATTTCAAATGAATGTAGTATTTAAAAAATATAAACAAACTTCTAAAACATATTTTGTCCTTTACCTTAAGAATCAGAGAGATAACAATATAATATAGGTGAGTCATGCAAAACAAGAGTATTTATACACATTGATAAGAAGCAGTGCGTGGACGGTTTCTACTGGTCCAGGTGTCAGACAGATTTAAACATAACACACAGCACATAGTCATAATACAAAATAACTAATGTGTCATGTTGACAGGGAAATACATAATAATATAATCAAGGATAGCAGGTGATCAGCTTATTCAAATTAGGTAATCAAATGAAAACAAGTTAATTAAATGAATACATTAATCATAGGTATTTGATAGCAGTTCATAGTATAAGAGAGTACATGTATAAGAGAATTTCCTTTCAATAGGTCAATATCAAATCTCCTCTTTATCTCCAAGATATTAGAAAAGGTTGTAGCACAGCAGCTATGCTCGTACCTACATAGGAATAACATTCATGAAATGTACGGGTTTCTTTTTGAGTCTGGTTCCTCTAAAGTTTTCTTCCTCATACCTTCTCAGGGAGTTTATCCTCAGCACTATTGGTGATACATTTAGAAATGTACATTTTATATCAAGACTTTATATATTTCTGTGAAGCTGCCTCTGACACATAATTGAACATTTTTCTGCTAGAATGAAATGAGCATCGCCAGGTTTGAGCCCTCCTGGGAAAGAATAGGATGCTCCATATAGGTGAGGGGAGAGATCTTGCACCTGGTGGAGGATGTTAAGTACCTTGCCTGTTACTTAAAAGTGAAGAAAAACAGCATGTGAGATTGAAAAACATATCAGGTGACCAGCAGAAGTGCTACAGTCACTGTGGAGGTGTTGAAGAAACAGGAGCTCAGACAAAGCTCTCTTTTACAAGCAGAAATGAGTTTCCATGGCAGCACTTACACTGCATGATAGGGTAAGGAGAGTTTTAGAGAACTGTGTTTGTGCTGAAACTGTAATTGCCACTCAAATCCTACATAAAGGTGCATCTGAGAACGGGCTTACAAACACATAAATACAGCAAATACGACATGTTCATGTTGTTAATATGTTTATGTGCCTACCAGACTGATGGAATTTGAGATTCTTCTGCAGTCCTCCATCATGTTCTTCCACAGGGGTGGAGTGTTCCATAGAGCCTGACATGCCTCCATCTGAAGTGTTGATCTGCACATCCTCACAATGCTTTAAAAATAAAAGTTAGGAATGTTTGTGATCTGTGTTTATCAGAGGAACATGAAACATAATTGTGTAAGTTCACTTTTCTGCCGCAGAGAATCAAGTTTAATGCATCTGTATTATTAATTTGATAGATCCTTTCTTTCTCCACACTTTGGGTTTTACATCACTTTGGTAGAGGTTCATCTTGGTTCCAGAACATTTGTGGATCATCTCTGTATTTCTTTGCGAATTCCAATCTGGCGTTCTGATTCTTAGTGCTGATGAGTGCTTTGTATCTTGTGGTATGGACTCCATATTTCTGCTCTCGAAGTCTTCTTCTAACGGTGGATTGGGATACCTCCACCCCTGCCCTGTGGAGGTTGTTAGTGATGTCACTGACTGTTGTTTTTGGGCTTTTCTTTATAGCTCTCACAATGTTTGTCAACAGATGTTGTTGTTGTTTTCCTTGGCCAACTCATTCGGTGTTTGTGCTTACCTTGTGTGCTTTGTATACACATATTTATGGTTTCTTGTTACAATGTTTATTACTCAAAGTAAAAAGTAATTAAAGATAACTGTGTGTCCTGTTGTTAATGTAAATGTGTATTTCAGTAATATATTTAAGTGGAAGGGTTTCAGTTACCAACATTGATATTAAAACATAGATTCCATGTCTGCAAAACTGACATTTTAAACGAAAAATTGATAACTAATCAAAATTTAATCAAATCTTATCAACTCTGTAGTGTTTAGAGTGGATCTATTTCTTTAAGTGGAATCACTCCCCTTAGCATTGACATATGATTGACATCATACTTGACAAGTAAAGCAGCAAGGAGTTTTGATGTTGGACGGCGAGTTTTAGCACGTGATTATCGAGAGAACAAGTGGACACCTGGGCAGATAGCCACAAGAGCTGGACCACTGATGTACGAAGTGGACGTTGGAGAGCACATGTGGAGATGTCACTTTGATCAAATACTGGATGCTCAGCCAAAGAACACCCCTGAACAGTCTGCATTCAATAAAACAGACACAGTGTGACCACCAGACTTATCACTTGATTCTGATCGTGACACTAACAAGTGTATGACACCTGCAAGAGAAACAGTCTCCCTTGAAAACAACTCCATCGATACAGAGGCGCTACCCTGAAAGGAACAGGGCGCCACCCAAAAGACTGGATCTGTAAAGAACTGACTTGGTTTTATAGTTTTTAATAATAATAATAATAATCCTTACAATTACAATAGGGTTTCCGCCCTTCGGGATGGAACCCCTAATTATGGAACCACTATTCTTGGATGTTCACCTGGATTTTTTTTTTTAACTTCGTAGCAAATAAACAAAATCACAGATATGACTCAAAACATTTTTTGTTTAATATCTGAAATTTCTGGCTTCATGAACCATACCTCAAACAAGTTAAATTCAATTATCTTTATTAATGGCATATTTTTTTAGGTTACCATTGTAAAAAAAATAGTTCTTGACTTTAGTAAGTTCAACTTATTTTATTCAGTTGTTCCAATTAATAGCTGATTTACTCTTACTGACTTATTTAAACAAGTTTGCTCAACATTTCATTATTTATATGGAATCACACATGTGTTCAACACAATGTATTCCCTAGCAACCAATTACATTACTGCTTACGTCACTTCTGCAAGCCGTTGTTTCCTGCACGACAAGGCTGTGCTCTTTTTCATCGGTGGACATCTTGGATGGGTCCAAGTCAGGTCATTCATTTTATTTGATATTAATCTCAGTATTAATATGTATTTGATATTAATCTCAGTATTAATATGTATTTAATATTACTCTCAATATTAATATGTATTTGATATTACTCTCAATGTCTGTTGTTAAGATTTGTTGATAATTTGCTGGTGGATGAGGTGCATTGTGATCATAGAGGCATTTGTAGGCAGTAAACTGCTTCACAGAAAACATTGCTTTACCAAAAAACAGTTTGAGGTCATTTTTGTCACGTTTTTGAGGTAACTTATTTTTTTTAGCGAGTATTGTGTCCTTGTTTGTGTGTGTGAGATCTGTGAATAAAAAGGCTGCTTGAGTCACTTCTCAAGCCGTTAAACTTCTCTCAAAAAATATAAATATGTTTTAAAATAATACTGAAATTCTCGTCGGCGTTGGCTTACTGAGCAATGAAGAGTCGGTTCAACTGATTCAGTTCATTCATTCAAACCATCGAAGTAGGATAAGCGGCTTTGGTAATGATTCTTAAAATGAACCGATTCAGAATCCTCTTCTTGAATCGTTTGAGTCGTTCTCACTCGGTCAGGGTTGCACGTGTGGGTTGCTTGTCCTGCACATGTAATCAGCACGTGTTCACAGACCGTAAATCCCGACCCCATGGTAGACACTCGACAGAAATTTCATACTAAAGTAAGTATTTTATATTTTCTGGGTCTAAACAGAGCAGAAGTATTGCTAATGTGTTCTACAGATTCTATTGGACTGGTGAACTGTGTGGATTTGTATATTTAACTCAGTTTAATGCTGGCTCAAATTTAGCCTATTACCCAAAAACACTTAAAATTCAACATAGAAGCCAATACTCACGTCTACCTCTGAGCCCAGTTGGAGATAGAAAAAAGACACCAGCCGTGAGTGAGAAGAAGCAAGGGTCCAGCTTTATTGGTTCCGTTCCACCACACGAGATCCACACCGATGAGAATTCTCAGAAGTGATCTGATACCCTGAGCTTAAGATCCAGTATTTATACTGTATTTACACAGTAAATAACCCATATGTTTCAAGAAGATTATGATATCAATACCAATAGGGTTAAAAAAGAGCTCATCTACCTTACTATTATGTTAAAAAAAAAAGGCTATTCCACTTACCAATAGCTCAAAAACCAGGGCGTTTCAACACATAGAATCAAAACCAGGGGTTTTCAAATTACACATAGAATCAAAACCAAGGGATTTCAAATTACCCATAGAATCAAAAGTGGAGAGACAAAACAATCTAGAGTGACCTTGGTCTTACTATTATCTCGCGGGGGGGGGGGGGGGGTCAGCTTGACTCAGCTCCCCTTATAAATGGCTCCTCATGGTTCTCTCTTAAAATTAAGGCCTTCCTTGCGAGACAAGAATCTTCACCATCTGAATTATGAGTGTTATATTTTTCTGTATTTCTAGTTTATAATTTATTTTCATATTTGCTATTATATATATAGTTATACTGCTTGAAAAACGGTTTACTGTACTTCCTACTTCATAATATCATTATATTACCCTTCTACTGTTCTGCATATTCTACTATTCTGTATTTTATAAAGAGTTTTTCTATTATTATAAGATATTGTAATGTCTTGTAATATCTTAATACTCCTTTTCATTATTCTTATAAAGTTATTTATGTGTGTGTGCATTATGTCTACATGCCCGTCCTTGACTGTGCGAGAGTGAGTGTGAGTGTGTGTGTCAGTACTCCTCAGCTCTTATACTTCTTTTTGACTTTTCGACTAGTAAACCATAGTGTAGTACTCTTAAAGTTTAAAGTGTAAATCCAATTTGTCAATATCCGCCTAAAACCGCTTCTGTATGTCTAGGTGCCCATCGTCAGTCCTTCCTCTCCCCTTTACTGGATCTGGATCTGGACACTCATTATCAGCTTGTGCATCTCACTGCTGATATCACGGTGCTACTTAACTATCTTCGCAGCACCCCATGCAGAAATGGAAATGGAAATGCGGGGTCCCCCCCCGATAGAGAATCTGCCCCGTGAACGTGTGTGTTGACGCCTCTACACAGCCAGAACCCCCCTCCAGCTTTCAGTCTGAGGGAGATGTCCTCTTCTCTGATCCGGGCCCCGACCATTCGTCCCTCTTCTCACCTACCAGTCCGTCCCACTCTCAGTGGTCCCCTCACTTCACCTTTGCTGATTTTCCCATGTCCCCAGGACGCACCCCATTTTCTTCCCCCTCCCGCTCTCCTCCAGACTATGCACCCACCAGTCCTGTGAATTACCAATAAAATTACATTTTACTCATACTAAGTCTCCCTCATGTTTATTTCGTCATTTTTATTCACAACATTTATATGGCCTGCTTTGTTCAGTCAGAGACAAGTAAATCTGTTCTAATGTTCATTAATTTTCCATAGATAAAACAAATGTTTGCTTACACATGAATACGTACTTTATGCCTTCAGGATGGTGGAGATTTGTCTCTTAACTATTTTAAATTTGGTTCTCTTCAACAGGTTGTGTTTGAGTTGTGCAGGCTTGTGTCACCTGACTTAAAGAAGGCATTGTTTGAAGGGCTTGATCAGCACCTCCCACGGCTCCTGCAGTTGTACAACACCGAGAGGCAGGGAAATACCCGAAATCCAACATATGATGACCGGCATTGATCAAGAGGTAAGTCTAATGAACTTTAGTTTGTTCTGCTCCAGAAATGAGCCGATCTCCAGCAGAACAGCGCTGATAGTTGTGTAATAGACGTGCACAGTAGAGCTGGCGTGATTAATAAATAATCTTATAAATGAATGAATGAATGCCTTTTATTGTCACTATACATATGTACAATGAAATTAAGAGCCACTCCTTTTTGTTCCGTGCAAACATGTACATTCAATACACAAGAAGAACAAACAGATAATACACAGACAAATAAACAAAATAAATAAACAAGATATACAAGATATGCAAGATAGATATGCAAGTTAGATATTGGGGTGGATGGGGGAGGTACTATGAAATGCACAGTTTTGAGACACTATATACAAATGCTGTGGACTCAGTACATGTGTTTGTTTATCATGGTAATAGCTTTCGGGAAGAAACTATTCCTAAATCTACTAGTCCTTGTTTTGATGCACCTGTAACGTCTCCCTGAGGGCAACAGATTGAACAGATCAAAGCCAGGGTGAGAACTGTCCTTAATGATGGTTTTTCCTCTGCTGAGGCAACGGGAAGTGTAAATATCCATCAGGGAGGGGAGAGGACAGCCAATGATCTTCTGTGCTGCTCTTACTACTCTCTGAAGCCTCTCCCTGTCTGCTGCGGTGCAGCTACCGTACCACACCGTGATACAGTATGTCAACAGGCTCTCAACGGACGAGCGGTAGAAGATCAGCAGCAGATTGGAGTCCAGATTGTACTTCTTGAGAACCCTCAGGAAGTGTAGCCGCGTTTGAGCCTTCTTGATAACCGCTGTGATGTTGTCCGTCCAGGAGATGTTTGCAGAGATAAGGACGCCAAGAAACCGGACGGTGTGGACCTTCTCCACACACTCACCATTAATGAAGAGGGGGGCCAGCTCCGTGTTGTGTCTACAATAAGTTCCTTGGTTTTCTTGGTGTTTAGAGTCAGATTGTTCTTTGAACACCAGGCTGCCAAGTTTAGGACTTCCTCTCTGTAGGCTGCCTCCTCTCCTTTTGAGATAAGTCCGACCACTGTGGTGTCGTCAGCAAACTTGATGATAAGATTATTATTGTAGACAAATTGAAAAAATGTGATTACTTGATGAACGTAGACAAGACTCTATAAATGTAAAATGTTTTGTTGAAGTTCAGATGAAACTCTGATGTACAGAATCTTCAACAGAGTTCTGCAGAAAGATTTTGAATGCCTGTCATTCACCAGAACAAATTTGCAGTTGAACAGTTTGTCTAAAAGAAAAAATCTAAACACACAATATAAAATTCCTGCAGTGTGAATCAAGCCTTTGTATTGCTTTTAGCAAACATGTCTAGTACTCTCGGTTCAATGTACACAATTTACCCCATTTAAATGCATTTTGGAAATTGTTACACATGGCCTTAAAGTGTGAATATTCACTGTATGCCAAATAAGTAATCAAAGAATGGAATGGATTTTTTTTTCCTTCTCTAATGGACCATTAATCACAATTATAAAAGATGATGCATCAGGTACAAAGTATCAAAGTACCCCCCCCCCCCCCCCCCCCCCACAATGGATGCATGACTTTTGCTACACCATTTCCACTGTGTGTCTTACAAATCACTTTGAGGTAAAGTACTGCTGCTGCGAAGCCCTATTGGATCTGCTCCGTTTTTTTAAATTATTAATAATAATATTATTAAATTCTCTCTCTCTCTCTCTCTCTCTCTCGCTCTCGCTCTCTCTCTCTCTCCGTGTGAGACATCACAACGAGAATGCAATTCCAAATCTGTAACGTGTAATTTTACGCTATCAGAAGGAAGGACACGTTCAATTTCAGCCTTTAATTAGATCTCTGGCAAAAGAGGTGTGTGTGTGTGTGTAAAACAATAACATGCATGATGTATATTATGATCAGATCGTATATGTGATTATAAGCAGATTATACCTCTAATCTCATAAGGGATTAAAAATGGAAACAGAGCTTTGGCACATCAGTAGTAGTAATAATAATAATAATAATAATAATAAGGTATGACGTGATCAGTGGATCGATGAGGCTCTCTCTGAGTCACTCAGCATTTCGTCTTCTCTCCACACAGTCATGTGTCTTTCCTTTTCTCCCGTCTGTGGCTCCAAGACATGCTGACGTTCAGGTCTGGCAGGATGTTCCATGATTGACACCTCCAGGGGAGTCAGGCTGATCGATTGATTGGGTCCCCTTCAACCTGTGTCCAATCATTATCCCAAAAGAGGATGTTGTGCAGAGATCATCAAAACACTTATCCAAGTAAAAAGCTTACAGCACCTAGTATTCCCATTCAGTCTCCCAACCGAGTACTAACCAGGCTCAACTCTGCTTTGCTTCCGAGGTCAGATGAGATCAGGCTTTTTTTTTTTTTAATTATTGTTTTTTTTTTTCTCTAAAACAATAAATAAACACTCGGATAATAAAATTACCCTTGTTGTCTTGGTACTTCCCACTGTAAATCATTAAAAATCTTGCATACCTCTGGCGTAAAGACATTGTAAAATTCATCCATTTTGTCATTTTGCTTAAAATAGAGGAACAGGCACTCAACATATTTCTCCACTTTCCTTTTAAAGACGCGCTCACCATTCATCACGATTCCTTCTCTCTTTGCTACTACCCTTCTTTCCCATATCGCGCTTTTAAAGACCATCACGAGCAGATTAATCAGCTTGCTGTTTTTTCCCTTTTTATCGACGCCTAGCAGGACGACTCTATTCCATTCCTTATCTCTGTCACTTTCTTCCCCCTTTAGGTGCCTGATTATCTCTCTGCATTTCTCGTTCGCTTCCTTCAAACCTTTGCAGTGCAAGAACAAGTGCGAAAAGCCTTCGTCAACCTCATTGCATACTTTACATGTTGGCATCTGCTCCATTCCTAACTTATTTAAAAAAGCATCTGTAAATATCGCTCTGTGTCTGATAAGATACTCGAGGCTTTCCAATTTTGTCTCTACGAGACTCCCTCTCATATTGTCCCATATATCGTTTTCGGCCAGGTCGTTGAACATTTTTTGCCAATAGTCATTTGCTATGGGTATTTTAAAAATCCCGTCTCTAAAAAAGCTATAAAACATTTTGATTGTACAGAGTTTAAGATTAATGCATTTTTCTCCCAGCTTTACATAAAATTCCCCTTCTCGTCCTCTCCTCCTCCATGCTTTCTATTCTTGCTATCCATTCCTTTGGTATTGCTTTCTTGATTATCTCGTATTTATTGGTTATTTCTTGCCTGCTAAAATCTTCCTTCGCCTCCTCCATTGCATCTACTACATACTGTACGGGTAGGAACCCTTCTTTAAACTCGTATAAGACATCTCTCACCATTGTGATCCCTACCTCCCACCATTTTCTAAAAAAGATCTCCTTCCCTTGTTTTAAAACGCTGTTGTTTAAAAACAGGGGCTGGTTTAAAATGTTCTCTCTGCCTTGGGGCTTAAAATGCACAACAGTTAAAAATTTTCCCCAGGCGCCCATCAGTTCTTTATAAAAATCCGGTAGCCCTTCGGTCATCCAATTCTTTGTTTTCATATTTAGGACAGCGTCTCCCAAGTTAAAACTCCCACATTTATTTATAAAATATCCCATTGTTTCTTTCCACGGTGGATTATTCGCGTCATCTATATACTTTATTATTTTCACTCTTAGGCTGTTTTTCTTTTGTTCCACATCCACTAGTCCTAGACCTCCCCTTTCTACGGCCCCTATCAAGGTGCTGTATGCAATCCTCGGTGGTTTTTTGTCCCATAAAAAGTCTAAAAAGCATTTTTTCAACCTTTGTTGTGCCCACAAAGGCATGGATGACACGTACAGGGTATACCAGAGTTTGGACGCCATCAACACATTTAGGATTAAAACTTTGCCTTTTAAACTGAGAGTCCTCAGCCTCCAGAAGGCCAATTTTCTTCCGATGTTCCCTAAAACCTCCTCCCACATGGTTTCTCCTGCCTTGCTATCGTCCTTCCCGATTAAAATCCCCAAGATCTTTATTTCGTTCATTTCCTTAAAAGCAAAATGATCCGTTAGATCTATTGCGCCTCCAAATCTCATGTATACTGTTTTATCTAGGTTTATCTTCTCCCCTGAGCCCTTGCAAAACATTTGTACAATATCCGTAGCCTTCTTGACGCTTTCCTTTTCTTTTATTATTAGCGTCGTGTCGTCTGCGTATTGAAATATCTTTTCTTTTCCTTTACCTCCCTCTACCCCGATTCCTTTTATTTCACCCTCTTGTTATTGCTAGGCCCAGCGGCTCTGAGATTAGTGAATATAGCAGCGTTGATAAAGGGAACCCCTGTCTTATAGATCTTTTTATTTTAAAACACTCCGTTAAAAAAACATTACACTTTATTCTAGTTGTCCCTCCCCTGTATAAAATTTTAATCCATTCAATAAAATTTTCACCAAACCCAAATCTTTCTAAAATTCCAAATAAATACCTGTGATTCACCCTGTCAAAGGCTTTCTCGAAGTCCAGACTAATCGCATATCCCTCCTTGCGTTTCGTTTTCATGTATCTGATTGTTTCCTGTATGCCTAGCGTTGTATCCGCTATGTCTTTCCCTTTCACCCCATATACCTGATTTGTTCTGATTATAGTTGGCATTACTTCCCTTAGTCTATTTGCTAAAATTTTTGCTAGAATCTTTAGATCTGTGTTGAGCATTGTAATTGGCCTGTAGTTTCTTAGGTCTACTCGCTCCCCTTTTCTTTTGTATATCAGTTTAATCAGCCCTATTCCCATTCTCTGGTTCATCTCTCTATTCTTAAAAATCTCATCGTACACTTTTTTCAGGGCGCTGGTTAAAACATCCTTAAAAACAATATAAAATTCACCCCCCAGACCATCTATCTCCGGGCTTTTCCTTCTATTTAATTGAACTATGGCTTTCTCTATCTCCTCCTCCCTTATTTCCTGGTCACATTGTTTTTTCCTCTCCTCTCCTACCCTTGCTTCTATTTGGTTCAGTAAAAAACCCCTTCTCTTCTTCACCTACCCCCTCTGAGCTAAAAAGTTTTTCATAAAATGCTTTGACTTCTTCCAAGATTTGCTCAGTTTTTTCCACCGTTTCCCCGTTCTCCCCTTTAATCGCTTTTATTGTTTGGCTTTGCCTTTGCTTTTTTCTAGGTCAAAAAAGAATTTTGTACATTTTTCGCCCTCTACCATATACCTTGCCTTGCTTCGTAACCTTGCACCTTGATATCTTTTTTCTTCTATTTCTTGCATTTCTTCTTCTATCGCTTTTAATTTTTGTATATTTTTTTCCTTCTTATTTAGTTCTTTTTCCCACCGTTCCCTTATTTCTCTTTTCTTATCTTTTTTGTTTTTCTGTATTCGCGTGCAATATTTTATTGTGAATTTCTTGACCTCATATTTTACATTTTCCCACCATATTCTTTTGTCTTCGGTGAAAATCCCATTTTCTTTTTCAATTATCTCTTTTATTTTTACAATATAGTCTTCATTTTTTTTTAATTCCTGTATTTAAAACCCATACTCCTGGTCCTTTTTTAACTACGCTCCAGTCTACGCGCAAGAACAGGGGCTTATGGTCGCTTAAGCTTGTTTCCTCGTACCTTATTCCTTCCATAAAACCTTCTATGTTTCTAGTGCATAGGATAAAATCGATTCTGGTTCTACACATAAAATTCCCGACCATCTGCCTTCTTGAGTATTCTTTCTTCTTTTCGTTTCTCTCTCTCCAAATGTCCATCATGTTGTTGTCTTCCATTAATAATTTTAGCTCCTTTCTCCCTGTACCCGTTTTAAAAACCATCCCTTCAGCCATATGCAATTTGCTAAAAACCGTATTAAAATCCCCCATTATTATAACCTTGCTGTGCTTTTTTACAAAATTCCCTTAAAATTTTAAAATACTCCGTCTTCTCCTGTTCCCCTGTTGGTGCATGCACATTTACCACCACCACTTTCCTCTCCTCATACTCTATTTCAACCGCCATGCATTTCCCAACCATGTCTTTAAACATTATTTTACATTTTATGTCTCTACCTTTTTTTGTCAGTACTGCTACCCCTCTACCAAATTTATCATCACCATTGCTATAAAAAAAATCCCTCCATCCCATCTTTTCCTCACTTCACTTATAAAATTGTCCCTCCAATTGGTTTCTTGTAATACAATTATGTCTTCTGATTTACACATTTCTTTAATTTTCTCAAATTTACTTATGTTTAAAAGCCCTCTCGCATTAAATGTTACTATTCTTAAAACCATGCAACAAAGAAGGATGTACATCATACCGGTCATTTTAATCCATCCCCATCAAGTCCTTCAGACACTCGTATCTGTTCTCATGCTTCAACGCGTCTTTTTTGATCACTTTTTTCCTGGTAGTTATCAAATTCGGAAAAACCTTTATTGATCGCCTCCTTTTTGTTGTTTTGGGTATTTTGTCATCCATCTCTTCCTCCTCCTCGCTTTCATTTTCAGCACTTTGCTTGTTCCTGCTTTCCTCTTTTTGTTCTGTTCCATCCAGCGCGTTTTCCAGGGTATCAGTGATGTCCAGGTTGCTGCCTGTCGCTCCTGTTGTACATTTTGTCTGTTGCCCTCGTCCATCTGCTCACCGTGCTCCGTGTCTTCAGCTGCATCATCGATCCGCATTTCTCCGGCTTGCTCCTCTTTTTCCCCTCTCATCGTCTCCTCCTTGCTTCTGTCCGTTCACCTGTTCCTCGTTTCGCTCCTCATCCAGCATTCACACTTGTTTAGGTGTCTGTCGCAGTCCAGGCACTTCACCGTTTTGCAGTCCCTTGCCTGATCTCATCTGACCTCGGAAGCAAAGCAGAGTTGGGCCTGGTTAGTACTTGGTTGGGAGACTGAATGGGAATACTAGGTGCTGTAAGCTTTTTATTTGGATCAGTGTTTTCATGACCTCTGCACAACATCCTCTTTTGGGATAAAGGTTGGACACAGGTTTGAAGGGTGGGTGGGTGGGTCAGTCGGTCGGTCAGTGAGTCAGTCTTTTGATTACACTATTTAAATAGGCCCCATTTGGGGTCAGCTTTCGCTTACAGCCACACCACTCTGACGGCGCTAGTGAGTAGCACTTGAGAAGTAGGGAGTTGGCTGCAGTTGGTGAGAGGGGCTCACCAAAATCTTTGTGTTTATTTTTTTGTGGTTAAATACCTAGTTATTTTCATTAGTATTTTGTTTGTTTGTTTGTTCCTCCCGGCAGCGCAGGCTGTTTGGGAGGGGCTTTTTGAGCCTAGTTTGCGTCTTTTCTTTGTTTGTTTTCTTTGTTTGTGTAAAATGGACGGCTTAAGAACGACGGATACGGCAATGGCGGACGAAATACGGCGTGGAAAAGAACTCGGAATGGAACAACGACCAAGAGATGATGACGGAAAAGGGAAGCTGGAAAAAAAGGAAGGCGGGAAGAGAATTTATATGAAGGAGGAAACCGTGACGGTGGATCTGGGGAATGTGGAGGAAGCCAGAGCGGTGGACATCATAAAAGCGGTGGCGGAGAAAATCGGGGAAGGAAGAATCCTGGCGGTGAGACCTAAACAGAGGAAAGAATATGAGGTGACGCTCGAGAAAGAGGAAGACACGGAAAGCCTGTGCGACGGCCTGACAATCAGAGGCATAAAATGTGAAGTCACGCGGCTACACAATAGAGACTTTGTGGTGTCCTTCATACACCTACCTGTTTACCTGGACGATGAAGTCATCATCCAAAAGCTGACAGGATGGGGAGTAACACCCATATCAAAAATAAAAAGGAGGCAATATCCCGGTACAAGCATCGAAGATGGGACTAGATATGTAAAAACAAGGTTCCCGAAAGAGGTGACGTCGCTCCCATACAGCACCAAGCTGGAAACCGCAGAAGGACCTCAGTACTTCCGGGTAATGCACAGCCAGCAGGTGAAGACATGTCGGCTGTGTCTGAGCCCGGACCATCTGGTCAAGGACTGCCCCAGCTTCACGTGCTACAAGTGCGAGGAGAGGGGACACTTCGAAGGGACTGCAGAACGGTGAAGTGCCCGGACTGCGACAGACACCTAAACAAGTGTGAATGCTGGATGGAGAGCGAGGAGCGAAAGGAGGAAGAGGTGAACGGACAGAAGCAAGGAGGAGACGATGAGAGGGAAAAAAGAGGAGCAAGCCGGAGAAACGCGGATCGATGATGCAGCTGAAGACACGGAGCACGGTGAGCAGATGGACGAGGGCGACAGACAAAATGTACAACAGGAGCGACAGGCAGCAACCTGGACACCAATCGACATCACTGAAACCCTGGAAAACGCACTGGATGGAACAGAACAAAAAGAGGAAAGCAGGAGCCAGCAAAGTACTGAAAATGAAAGTGAGGAGGGGGAAGAAATGGACGACAAACTACTAAAAACAATAAAAAGGAGGCGATCAATAAAGGTTTTGCCAAGTTTGACAACTGCTAGGAAAAGAGTGATTAAAAAAGACGTGTTGAAGCATGGAAACAGATATGAGTGTCTGAAGGACTTGGAGGGGATAGACTGAAACGATGGGTATGATGTACATCTTTCTTTGTTGCATGGTCTTAAGACTAGTTACATTTAATGCGAGAGGGTTGTTAAATGTAAGCAAATTCGAAAAAGTCAAAGAAATGTGTAAACTGGAGGACGTAATTGTTTTACAAGAAAACTCGAGAGATGGGTTCATAAGCGAAGTGAGGAAAAGATGGAATGGAGAAATATTTTATAGTAATGGTGACGATAAATTCGGGAGGGGGGTAGCAATATTGATAAAAAATAATAGAGATATAAAATGTAAAATGATATATAAGGACATACTTGGGAAATGCATGGTGGTGGAACTAGAACATGAAGAGAGAAAAGTGGTGGTGGTTAACGTGCATGCACCAACAGGGGAACAGGAGAAGAGGGAGTAAGTTCTTAAGAGAGTTCCTAAAAAAATAAAAAAAATAATCACACTACGGTTATTATAATGGGGGATTTTAACACGGTATTTAGCAAATTGGATATGGCGGAAGGGATGGTTTTTAAAAACAGACACAGGGAGAAAAGAAGTAAAATTATTAATGGACGAAAACAATATGATCGACATTTGGAGGGAAAGAAATGAGAAAAAAAAAAAGAATACTCAAGGAGGCAGATAGTTGGGAATTTTATGTGTAAGACAAGGATTGATTTTATTTTATGCACGAGAAACACAGAAAGATTTATAGAAGGGATAAAGTACGAAGAAACAAGTTTAAGCGATCATAAGCCCCTGTTCGTACACATAGATTGGAGGGTAGTCAAAAGAGGGCCAGGGGTATGGGATTTAAATACAGCGATTTTAAAGAATGAAGAGTATATTGAAAAAATAAAAGAGATAATGGAAAACGAAAAAGAAAACGGGATGTTCATAGAAGATAAAAGAATATGGTGGGAAAATGTAAAATATGAAGTAAAGAAATTTACAATAAAATATTGTACGCTTATACAGAAAAGGAAAAAGGATAAAAAAAGAGAAATAAGGGAACGGTGGGAGAAGGAAAAAGATATACAGAAATTGAAAGCAATAGAAGAAGAATTGCAGGAAATAGAAGAAAGTAAATATCAAGGCGCAAGGTTAAGAAGTAAAGCAAAGTCTATGGTGGAGGGGGAAAAATGCACAAAATTCTTCTTCGATTTAGAAAGAAGGAAGGGAAAAGCCGAGACAATAAAAGGAATTAAAGGGGAGAATGGGAAAGTAGTAGAGGAAAATGAGGAAATTCTAAAAGAAGTTAAAGTATATTACGAGAAACTATTTAGCTCAGAGGGAGTAGGAGAAAAGGAGAAGGGATTTTTATTAAATCAAATAGAAGCAAGGGTAGGAGAGGAAGAAAAAAATGAATGTGACAAAGAAATAAGGGAGGAAGAAACAGAAAAAGCCATAGCACAACTAAATAGAAAGAAAAGCCCGGGAATAGATGGATTGGGGGGTGAGTTTTATATTGTTTTTAAGGATGTTTTAACCAGCACTTTGAAAAATGTATACGATGAGATATTTAAGAAAGGGAAAATAAACAAAAGAATGGGAATGGGAGTGGTAAAGTTGATATATAAAAGAAAAGGGGAAAGAGAAGATTTAAGAAACTATAGACCGATCACAATGCTTAATACTGACTTAAAGATTTTAGCGAAAATTTTAGCAAATAGACTAAAAGAAGTAATGCCAGCCATAATTAGAACGAATCAGGTATATGGGGTAAAAGGGAAGGATATAGCGGACACAACGCTAAGTATACAAGATAAAATAAGATATATGAAGATGAAAAATAAAGAAGGATATGTAGTTAGCATATATTTTGAGAAAGCTTTTGACAGGGTCGATCACGATTATTTATTTGGGATTTTAAAAAGTTTTGGCTTCGGGGAAAATTTTATCGAATGGATCAAAATTTTATATAGAGGGGCAACAACAAGAATAAAGTGCAATGGTTTTTTAACACAGTGTTTTAAAATTCAAAGATCGATAAGACAGGGATGCCCACTATCAGCGCTTTTATACTCACTTATCTCAGAGCCACTGGGTCTAGCAATGAAACAAGAATGTACGATAAAAGGAATCGGGGTTGAAGGAGGGAAAGAAAAAGAGACGATATTTCAATACGCGGACGACACAACGCTAATAGCGAAAGATAAGGAGAGCGTCAAGAAAGCAATGGAAATCGTACAAATGTTTTGTAAGGGCTCAGGGGGTAAGATCAATGTAGACAAAACAGTGTACATGAGATTCGGAGGGGCCGTAGATCTAACAGATTACTTTGCTTTTAAAGAAACAAATGAAATAAAGATCTTGGGCGTTTTAATCGGAAAGGATGAAAGGAAGGCAGGAGAAACCATGTGGGAGGGTATTTTAGGAAATATCGAAAGGAAGCTGGCTTTCTGGAAACTGAGGACTCTCAGTTTGAAAGGGAAGGTTTTAATTCTAAATGTGTTGATGGCGTCGAAATTATGGTACACCCTATATGTGTCATCCTTGCCTTTGTGGGCAGAACAAAGGCTCAAGAAATGTGTTTTAAACTTTTTATGGGATAAAAAACCGTCAAGAATCGCATATAACACCTTGATAGGAGCAGTGGAAAGGGGAGGTCTAGGGTTGGTGGATATCGGGCAAAAGAAAAACAGCTTAAGAGTAAAAATAATAAAAAAAATATATGGATGACGAGAACGATACAGCGTGGAAAAAAAACAATGGGGTATTTTTTAAATAAATGCGGGAATTTTAACTTGGGGGACGGTATTTTATGCATGAAGACGAAGAACTGGATGGCGGAAGGGCTACCGGACTTTTATAAAGAAATGATGGGCGCATGGGGGAAATTTCTAACCATTGTGCACTTTGAGCCCCGAGGCAGAGAGAACATCCTGAACCAGCCCCTGTTTTTAAACAACAGAGTTTTAAAGCAAGGAAAAGAGATCTTTTTTAGAAAGTGGTGGGAGGTGGGAATTACAAGGGTAAGGGACGTTTTATACGAGTTTAAAGAAGGGTTCCTACCGGTACAATGCATAATAGATGCAATGGAGGAAGCAAAGGAAGACTTCAGCACGCAGGAAATTATCAACAAATATGAGGTAATCAAGAATGCAATACCGAAGGAGTGGATAGAAAGAATAGAAAACATGGAGGAGGGAACGGGAAGGGAGTTTTACGTGAAGGTGGGGGAAAAATGTTTTGATTTCAAACTCTGTACAGTGAAAATGTTTTATAGTTTTTTTTAGAGACGGAATTTTTAAAATACCAATAGCAAATGAGTACTGGCTGAAGAAGTTTGACGGCCTAGAGGAAAACGACATATGGGGTAACATGAGAGGGACGCTTGTAGAGACAAAGCTGGAAAACCTTGAATATTTTATTAGGCACAGAGTAGTATTCACAGATGCTTTTTTTGAATAAATTAGGAATGGAGCAAACGCCAATATGCAAAGTATGTCATGATGATGGTTTTTTTACATTTGTTTTCACGCTGCAAAGGGCTGGAAGGAGCGAACGCGAAATGTAGAGAGATAATTGGGCACCTGAAGGGAGAAAAAAAATGAGAGATTTTGAATGGAATAAGATTGTCATGTTGGGAGTTGATAAAAAGAGCAAGAACAACAAACTGATTAAATGTGCTCGTGATGCTGTTCAAAAGTGCAACATGGGAAAGAAGGGTCATGGCAAAGAGGGAAGGAATTGTATTGGATGTCGAGCGTGTTTTTAAAAGAAAAGTAGAAAAATACGTTGAATGTTCGTTTCTCTATTTTAAGCAAGAAGACAAAATGGATGAATTTTATGACGTTTTTACACCTGAGGTATGCAAGGTTTTTGATGATTTACAGTGGAAAGTGCCAAGATAACAAGGGTAATTTTAATTATACGAGTGTTATTTATTGTTTTAGAGGTTGACTGTTTTAAATTAAACATTATACTGGGTGTAAATACTAAATGTTTTATGTGGAGTTAGGTTTTATGTGTAAAAATAATGTACATTCTAATATTTTAAGATGAAAATGTATTTATATTGTAACATTTTCTTGATGGAATTTTTTTGAATACTTTTTCAATTAAATAAATAAATAAATAAATAAATAAATAAATAAATAAATAAGGAAGAAATGGATGACAAAATACCCAAAACAATAAAAAGGAGGCGATCAATAAAGGTTTTTCCGAACTTGATAACTACCAGGAAAAAAGTGATCAAAAAAGACACGTTGAAGCATGAGAACAGATACGAGTGTCTGAAGGACTTGGAGGGGATGGACTAAAATGACCGGTATGATGTACATCCTTCTTTGTTGCATGGTTTTAAGAATAGTAACATTTAATGCGAGAGGGCTTTTAAACATAACCAAATTTGAGAAAGTTAAAGAAATGTGTAAATCAGAAGACATAGAAACAATTAACCAATTGGAGGGACGATTTTATAAGAAGTGAGGAAAAGATGGGATGGAGAAGTTTTCTATAGCAATGGTGATGATAAATTTGGTAGAGGGGTAGCAATACTGACAAAAAAAAGGTAGAGACATAAAATGTAAAATAATGTTTAAAAGACACGGTCGGGAAATGCATTGCGGTTGAAATAGAGTATGAGGAGAGGAAAGTGGTGGTGGTAAATGTGCATGCACCAACAGGGGAACAGGAGAAGACTGAGTATCTTAAATTTTTAAGGGAATTTGTAAAGAAGCACAGCAAGGTTATAATAATGGGGGATTTTAATACGGTTTTTAGCTAATTGGATATGGCTGAAGGGATGGTTTTTAAAACGGATACAGGGAGAAGGAGTTAAAATTATTAATGGAAGACAGCAATATGAGACATTTGGAGAGAAAGAAACGAAAAGAAGAAAGAATACTCAAGAAGGCAGATGGTCGGGAATTTTATGTGTAGAACCAGAATCGATTTTATCCTATGCACAAGAAACATAGAAGGTTTTATGGAAGGGATAAGGTACGAGGAAACAAGCTTAAGCGACCATAAGCCCCTGTTCTTGCGCGTAGACTGGAGCGTAGTTAAAAGAGGACCAGGAGTATGGGTTTTAAATACAGAAATTTTAAAAATGAAGACTATATCGTAAAAATAAAAGATAATTGAAAACGAAAAAGAAAACGGGATTTTCACGGAAGACAAAAGAATATGGTGGGAAAACGTAAAACATGAGGTCAAGAAAATTTACAATGAAATATTGCACGCGAATACAGAAAAACAAAAGATAAGAAGAGAGAAATACGGGAACGGTGGGGAAAAAGAGCTAAATAAGAAGGAAAAAAAATTATACAAAAGTTAAAAGCAATAGAAGAAGAAATGCAAGAAAAAAAAATATCAAGGTGCAAGGTTACGAAGCAAAGCAAGGTATATGGTAGAGGGCGAAAAATGTACAAAATTCTTTTTTGACCTAGAAAAAAGCAAAGGCAAAGCTGAAACAATAAAAGGGATTAAAGGGGAGAACGGGAAAATAGTAGAAAAAATTGAGCAAATCTTGGAAGAAGTCAAAGCATTTTATGAAAAACTTTTTAGCGCAGAGGGGGTAGATGAAGAAGAGAAGGGGTTTTTACTGAACCAAATAGAAGCAAGGGTAGGAGAGGAAAGGAAAAAACAATGTGACCAGGAAATAAGGGAGGTGGAGATAGCGAAAGCCATAGCCCAATTAAATAAAAGGAAAAGCCCGGGGATAGATGGACGGGGGGGGGGGGGGGGGGGGGGGTGTGTAAGTTTTACATTGTTTTTAAGGATGTTTTAACCAGCGCCCTGAAAAAAAATGTACGAGGAGATTTTTAAGAATAGAGAGATGAACCAGAGAATGGGAATGGGTCTGATTAAACTGATATACAAAAGAAAAGGGGAGAGAGTTGACCTAAGAAACTACAGGCCAATTACAATGCTCAACACAGACCTAAAGATTCTAGCAAAAATCTTAGCAAATAGACTAAGGGAAGTAATGCCGACTATAATCAGAACAAATCAGGTATACGGGGTAAAAGGGAAAGACATAGCAGACACAACGCTAGGCATACAGGAAACAATCAGATACACGAAAACGAAACGCAAGGAAGGATATGCAATTAGTCTAGACTTCGAGAAAGCGTTTGACAGGGTGAATCACGGTTATTTATTTGGAATTTTAGAAAAATTTGGGTTTGGCGAACATTTTATTGAATGGATTAAAATTTTATACAGGGGAGGGATAACTAGAATAAAGTGTAATGGTTTTTTAACGGAGTGTTTTAAAATAAGATCTATAAGACAGAGTGCCCTTTATCAACGCTGCTATATTCACTAATCTCAGAGCCACTGGGCCTAGCAATAACAAGAGGGTGAAATAAAAGGGATCGGGGTAGAGGGAGGTAAAGGAAAAGAAAAGATATTTCAATACGCGGACGATACGACGCTAATAGTAAAAGAAAAGGAGAGCGTCAAGAAGGCCATGGATATTGTACAAATGTTTTGCAAGGGCTCAGGGGGCAAGATAAACCAAGATAAAACAGTGTACATGAGATTTGGAGGGGCAATAGATCTAACGGATCATTTTGCTTTTAAAGAAGCGAATGAAATAAAGATCCTGGGTATTTTAATTGGGAAGGATGAAAGCAAGGCAGGAGAAACCATGTGGGAGGAGTTTTTAGGGAACATCGGAAGAAAATTGGCCTTCTGGAAGCTGAGGACCCTCAGTTTAAAAAGCAAAGTTTTAATCCTAAATATGTTGATGGCGTCCAAACTCTGGTATACCCTGTATGTGTCATCCATGCCTTTGTGGGCACAACAATGGCTGAAAAAATGTTTTTTAGACTTTTTAATGGGATAAAAAAACACAGAGGATTGCATACAACACCTTGATAGGGGCCGTAGAACGGGGGGGTCTAGGACTAGTAGATGTGGAACAAAAGATAAACAGCCTAAGAGTGAAAATAATAAAAAAAGTATAGATGACACGAATAATCCACCGTGGAAAGAAACAATGGGATATTTTATAAATAAATGTGGGAATTTTAACTTGGGAGACACTGTCCTAAACATGAAAACAAAGAATTGGATGACCGAAGGGCTACCGGATTTTTATAAAGAAACGATGGGTGCCTGGGGAAAATTTAACTATTGTGTATTTTAAGCCCCGAGGCAGAGAGAACATCTTAAACCAGCCCCTGTTTTTAAAGAACAACGTTTTAAAGCAAGGGAAGGAGATCTTTTTTAGAAAATGGTGGGAGGTAGGGATCACAAGGGTGAGGGATGTTTTATACGAGTTTAAAGAAGGGTTCCTACCCGTACAGTATGTAGTAGATGCAATGGAGGAGTCGAAGGAAGATTTTAGCAGGCAGGAAATAACCAATAAATACGAGATAATCAAGAAAGCAATACCAAAGGAATGGATAGCAAGAATAGAAAGCATGGAGGAGGAGGGGACGAGAAGGTGGGGGAAAAATGCGTTGATCTTAAACTTTGTACAGTGAAAATGTTTTATAGCTTTTTTAGAGACAGTATTTTTAAAATACCCATAGCAAATGAATACTGGCAAAAAAAAAGTTCAACGACCTGGCCGAAAACGACATATGGGACAATATGAGAGGGAGTTTCGTAGAGACAAAATTGGAAAGCCTCGAGTATTTTATCAGACACAGAGCGATATTTACAGATGCTTTTTTGAATAAGTTAGGAATGGAGCAGACGCCAACATGTAAAGTATGCAATGAGGTTGATGAAGGCTTTTCGCATTTGTTCTTGCACTGCAAAGGTTTGAAGGAAGCTAACGAGAAATGCAGAGAGATAATCGGGCATCTAAAGGGGGAAGAAAGTGACAGATAAGGAATGGAATAGAGTCGTCCTGCTAGGCGTCGATAAAAAGGGCAAAAATAGCAAGCTGATCAATCTGCTCGTGATGGTCTTTAAAAGCGCAATATGGGAAAGAAGGGTAGTAGCAAAGAGAGAAGGAATCGTGATGGATGGCGAGCGCGTTTTTAAAAGGAAAGTGGAGAAATATGTCGAGTGCCTGTTCCTCTATTTTAAGCAAAATGACAAAATGGATGAATTTTATAATGTCTTTACGCCAGAGGTATGTAAGGTTTTCAATGATTTACAGTGGGAAGTACCAAGACAACAAGGGTATTTTTATTAAATGAGTTATTTATTACTTTTAGAGTCTGTCTGTGTTTTTAAATTGAAAAATTACACTGAATGTAAAAAATAAATGTTTTTATCGAATTAGGTTTTGTGTGTAAAAACAATGTATATTCAAAAATATTTTAAATGAAAGTGTATTTATTTGTAACATGTCTTCCTTGATGGAACTTTGATACTTTCAATTAAAAACAAAAAAAAAACCAAAGCCTGATCTCATCTGACCTCGGAAGCAAAGCAGAGTTGGGCCTGGTTAGTACTTGGTTGGGAGACTGAATGGGAATACTAGGTGCTGTAAGCTTTTTATTTGGATCAGTGTTTTCATGATCTCTGCACATCATCCTCTTTTGGGATAAAGATTGGATACAGGTTTGAAGGGGACCCAATTAATCAATCAAGTCAGTCAGTCAGTCCTTTGATTACACTATTTAAATAGGCCCCATATGGGGTCAGTTTTCGGTTACGGCCATACCACTCTGACGGCGCTAGTGAGTTGCACCTGAGAAGTAGGGAGTTGGCTGCAGTTGGTGAGAGAGGCTCACCAAAATCTTCGTGTCTATTTTTTTGTGGTTAAATACCTAGTTATTTTCATTAGTGTTTTTTGTTTGTTTGTTTTTCTTTCTTTCTTTGTGTAAAATGAACGGCTTAAAGACAACGGATACGGCAATGGCGGACGAAACACGATGGGGACAAGAATTCGGACTGGAAAAAAGACGAGATGGCGACGGAAAAGAGAAAGTGGAAAAGAAAGAAGGCGTGAAGAGAGTGTATATGAAGGAGGCAACAGTGACTGTGGACCTGGGGAACGTGGAGGAAGCCAGAGCGGAGGACATTATTAAAGCGGTGGCGGAAAAAATCGGAGAGGGAAAGATCCTGGCGGTGAGACCAAAACAGCGGAAAGAATACGAGGTAACGCTCGAAAAAGAGGAGGACACGGAAAGCCTAAGCGGCGGACTGTTAATCAGAGGCATAAACTGAAGTTAAACGGCTACACAACAGGAACTTTGTCGTTTCCTTCATGCATCTGCCCGTCTATCTGGACGATGAGGCCATCGTTCAAAAGCTGACGGGATGGGGAGTAACACCCATCTCAATAATAAAAAGGAGGCGGTATCCGGGTACAAACATCGAGGACGGGACCAGATTCATCAAAACAAGGTTCCCGAAAGAGGTGACGTCACTCCCGTACAGCACCAAACTGGAAACGGCAGAAGGACCGCAGTACTTCCGGGTAATGCACAGCCAACAGGTGAAGACTTGTCTGTGCTTGAGCCCGGACCATCTGGTAAAGGACTGCCCCAGCTTCAAGTGCTACAAGTGCGAGGAGAGGGGACACTTTGCAAGAGACTGTAAGACAGTGAAGTGCCCGGACTGCAACAGGTATCTAAACAAGTGTGAATGCTGGATGGAGAGCGAGGAGGGAGAGGAGGAACAGTTGAACGGGCAGAAGCATGGAGGAGACGACGAGAGGGAACAAGAAGAGCAAGCCGGAGGAACACAGGTCAGTGATGCAGCTGAAAACATAGAACACGGTGAACAGATGGACAAGGGTGACATACAGGATGTGCAACAAGAGCGACAGGGAGAAACTTGGACACAAATTGACATCACTGAAACTTTGGAAAACGCGCTGGACAGAGCAGAACAAAAAGAGGAAAGAAGTAACAAGCAAAGTGCTGAAAATGAAAGTGAGGAGGGGGAAGAAATGGACGACAAAGTACTAAAAACAATAAAAAGGAGGCGATCAATAAAGGTTTTGCCAAGTTTGACAACTGCTAGGAAAAAAGTGATTAAAAAAAAAGACATGTTGAAGCATGGAAAGAGATTAGTGTCTGAAGGACTTGGAGGGGATAGACTGAAACGATGGGTATGATGTACATCTTTCTTTGTTGCATGGTCTTAAGAATAGTAACATTTAATGCGAGAGGGCTTTTAAATATAAGCAAATTCGAAAAAGTTAAAGAAATGTGTAAATTGGAGGATATAATTGTATTACAAGAAACTAACTCGAGGGATGGGTTTATAAGCGAAGTGAGGAAAAGATGGAATGGAGAAATTTTTTATAGCAATGGTGAAATTCGGTAGAGGGGTAGCAATACTGATAAAAATAGAGATATAAAATGTAAAATGATGTATAAGGACATGGTTGGGAAATGCATGGTGGTAGAAATAGAACATGAAGAGAGAAAAGTGGTGGTGGTTTATGTACATGCACCAACGGAGGAACAGGAGAAGAGGGAGTATTTTAAGTTCTTAAGGGAGTTTTTAAAGAAGCACACTAAGGTTATTTTAATGGGGGATTTTAATACGGTTTTTAGCAAATTGGATATGGCTGAAGGGATGGTTTTTAAAATGGATACAGGGAGAAAGGAGTTAAAATCATTAATGGAAGACAGTAATATGATAGGCATTTGGAGAGAGAAATGAAAAGAAAAAAAGAATTCAAGGAGGCAGATAGTCGGGAATTTTATGTGTAGAACAAGGATTGATTTTATCTTATGTACAAGAAACATAGAAAGTTTTATAGAAGGGATAAGGTACGGCGAAACAAGCCTAAGCGACCATAAGCCCCTGTTCTTGCGCATAGATTGGAGTGTAGTTAAATGAGGGCCAGGGGTATGGGTTTTAAATACAGCGATTTTAAAGAATGAAGAGTATATCGTAAAGATAAAAGAGATTATTGAAAACGAAAAAGAAAATGGTATGTTCGTGGAAGATAAAAGAATATGGTGGGAAAATGTAAAATACGAAGTGAAAAAAATTTACAATAAAATATTGCACACAAATGCAGAAAAGCAAAAAGAATAAGAAAAGAGAAATAAGGGAACGGTGGGAAAAAGAATTAAATGAGAAGGAAAGAGATATACAAAAATTAAAAGCAATAGAAGAGGAATTGCAAGAAATGGAAGAAAATAAATATCAAGGTGCAAGGTTGCGAAGTAAAGCAAAGTATATGATGGAAGGAGAAAAGTGCACAAAATTCTTTTTCGATCTGGAAAGGAGAAAAGGGAAAGCCGAAACAATAAAAGGAATAAAAGGAGAGAATGGAAAAGTAGTAGAAAAAAAATGAGGAAATTGTGGAAGAAATTAAAGCATACTATGAAAAGCTATTTAGTTCAGAGGGAGTAGAAGAAGAAGAGAAGGCATTTTTATTGAATCAAATAAAAACAAGGGTAGGAGAGGAAGATAAAAAAAAGAATGTGACCAGGACATAAGGGAGGAAGAGATAGAAAAAGCCATAACTCAATTAAATAGAAAGAAAAGCCCGGGGATAGATGGGTTGGGGGTGAGTTTTATATTGTTTTTAAGGATTTTTTTACCAGCACCCTGAAAGAAGTGTATGATGAGATCTTTAAGAAAGGAGGGATGAACCAAAGAATGGGATTGATTAAGTTGGTATATAAAAGAAAAGGACAAAGGGTAGACTTAAGAAACTACAGACTGATCACAATGTTTAATACAGACTTAAAGATTTTAGCAAAAATTTTAGCCAATAGACTAAAGGAAGTAATGCCGAGCATAATCAAAACAAATCAAGTATACGGGGTAAAAGGGAAAGACATAGAGGACACAATGCTAAGCATACAAGATACAATCAGATACATGAAAATGAAAAACAAAAAGGCGGCTATGTAATTAGTCTAGATTTTGAGAAAAGCTTTTGACAGGGTGGATCACGATTATTTATTTGGAATTTTAAAAAGATTTGGTTTCGGAAAGAATTTTATTGAATGGATTAAAATTTTATACAGAGGCGCAATAACGAGAATAAAATGCAATGGGCTTTTAACACAGTGTTTTAAAATACAAAGATCTATAAGACAGGGATGTCCATTATCAGCGCTTTTATACTCACTTATATCAGAGCCACTAGGATTAGCCATAAAACAATGAGCAATAAAAGGAATCGGTGTTGAAGGAGGTAAAGAAAAAGAAAATATTTCAATATGCAGATGACACGACAGTAATAGTAAAAGAAAAGGAGAGCATTAAAAAAGTCATGGAAATCGTACAAATGTTTTGTAAGGGCTCAGGAGGAAAGAAACGAAGACAAAACAGTGTATATGAGATTTGGAGGGGCTATAGATCTAACAGATTATTTTGCTTTCAAAGAAACAAAAGAAATAAAGATCCTAGGTGTTTTAATTGGGAAGGACGAAAGGAAAGCAGGGGAAACCATGTGGGAGGGCATATTAGGAAATATTGAAAGAAAACTGGCCTTTTGGAAACTGAGGACTCTTAATTTAAAAGGGAAGGTTTTAATCCTAAATGTGCTGATGGCGTCCAAGTTGTGGTATACCTTATACGTGTCATCAATGCCTTTGTGGGCAGAACAAAGGCTGAAGAAATGTTTTCTAGACTTTTTGTGCGATAAAAAACCGCCAAGAATCGCATACAACACTTAGATAGGTGGAAAGGAGGGGTCTGGGTTTAGTGGATGTGGAGCAAAAGAAAAACAGTTTGAGAGTGAAAATAATAAAAAAAAAAAAAAAAAAAAAAAAAAAAGTATATGGATGATGAGAATAAAGCAGCGTGGAAAAAAAATTGAATATTTTATAAACAAATGTGGGAATTTTAATTTGGGAGATAGTATTCTATGCATGAAAACAAAGAATTGGATGACGGAAGGGCTACCGGATTTTTATAAAGAAATGATGGGCGCCTGGGGAAAATTTTTAACCATGGTACACTTCAAGCCCCGAGGCAGAGAGAACATCTTAAACCAGCCCCTGTTTTTAAACAACAGCGTCTTAAAGCAAGGAAAGGAGATTTTTTTTAGAAAATGGTGGGAGGTGGGAATTACAAGGGTTAGGGACGTTTTTTACGAGTTTAAAGAAGGTTTCTTACCGGTACAATGTATAATAGATGCAATGGAGGAGGCGAAGGAGGACTTTAGCAGACAATAAATAATCAATAAGTACAATGTAATCAAGAAAGCAATACCGAAGGAGTGGATAGAGAGAATTGAAAACATGGAGGAGGAGGGAACAGGAAGAGAGGTTTACATGAAGGTGGGAGAAAAACCTGTTTGCTTTTAAACAATGTACAGTGAAAATGTTTTATAGTTTCTTTAGAGATGGAGTTTTTAAAAACACCAATTGTAAATGAGTACTGTCAAAAGTTGTTCAATGACCTTGAAGAGGACATATGGAATAACATGAAAGGGATGATCGTAGAGACAAAACTGGAGAACCTTGAGTATTTTATCAGACAGAGTAATATTCACAGACTCTTTTCTGAACAAATTAGGAATGGAGCAGACGGCAATATGTAAAGTATGTAATGATGAGGAAGGTTTTTTACATTTGTTTTTGCACTGCAAAGAGTTGGAAGAAGTTAACGTGAAATGTAGGAAAATAATTGGGCATCTGAAGGGGGAAGAAAATGAGAGACATGGAATAAAGTCGTCATGCTAGGAGTTGGTAAAAAGTGCAAAAACAATAAACTGATCAATCTGCTCATGATGTTGTTTAAAAGTGCAATATGGGAAAGAAGGGTTGTGGCAAAGAGAGAAAGAATTGTAATGGATTTTGAGCGTGTTTTTAAAAGAAAAGTGGAAAAATACGTAGAATGTCTGTTTCTCTATTTTAAACAAGAAGATAAAATGGACGAATTTTACAACGTTTTTACGCAAGAGATGTGCAAGGTCTTTGACGATTTACAATGGGAAGTGCCAGGATAACAAGGGTAATTTTATCATATGCGTCATTTATTGTTTTAAGGGTTGACTGTTTTAAACTGGATATTATAATGGATGTAAATAACATGTTTTATTGAGGTAGGATTTATTGTTTAAAAAATAAAACGTACATTGTAATATATTTTAAGGTGAAAAATTTTTTTTGTAATGTTTTATAATGGAATTTTTTGAATACTTTCAATAAAAAAAAAAAAATTAAAAAAAAGCCCGATCTCCTCTGACCTCGGAAGCAAAGTAAAGTTGGGCCTGGTTAGTATTTGGTTGGGAGACTGAATGGGAATACTAGGTGCTGTAAGCTTTTCATTTGGATAAGTGCTTTAATTATCTCTGCACAACATCATCTTTTGGGATAAAGATTGGATGCACTTTTGAAAGGGACCCAATCAGTCAGTCCTATTCAAGGTTTGCTTACACTACTTAAATAGGCACCATTTGATGGTAGCTTTTGCTTACGGCCATACCACTCCGACAGCGCTAGAGTGTAGCACCACAGAAGAAGTGTGTTGGCTGCAGTAGTTGAGAGAGGCTCACCAAAAGCTTGGTGTTTATTTTCATCTGTGTTTATTTTATTATTATTTTTTTAATCCTCCCCGCAGTACGGGCTGTTTGTGAGGAGGTTAAACGTAGTTTGTGTGTTTGTTAAAAATTGATGATTTAAAGTCAACAGATGAGGCAATGGCAGGAGAAACATGACATGGACATGAAAAAGGACCGGATAAACGACAACGAGATGGGAACAGAAAAGAGGAAGAAGTCAGCATGGGAGTGTACACTAAAGAAGCTACAGTCACTGTGGATTTGGGAAGTGTCCAAGATGCATGAGCAGAGGACATCAAAGCGGTGACGGAAAGAATTGGAGAGGGGAAAATCCTAGTGGTAAGACCAAGACAATCAAAAGAATATGACGTGACACTCAAAAGTGAAGATACAGAAGAGTTAATGGACGGACTGAATCAAAGGTGAAGTGTGTGAAGTGAAAAGACTACAGAACAGGGATTATGTGGCCTCCTTCATGCATCTGCCTTTTTATTTGTATGATGATTTTTAAAAAGCTGGAGGGAATGCCCATCTCTAAAATTAAAAGGAGAATGTATCCGGGCACAAACATTGAGGATGGGACAAGATTTGTAAAAACAAGGTTCCCGAGAGAGGTGATGTCCCTCTCGTATAGCACGAAAATGGAAACGGCAGAAGGACCGCAGTACTTCCGGGTGATGCACAGTGCATGAGCCCGGATCGTGTGGTGAAGGATTGCCCTAATTTTAAGTGCTATAAATGTGAGGAGAGGGGGCATTTTGCAAGAGACTGCAACACGGTGAAGTGTCCGGATTGCAGAAAGTCTTTAAAGTGTGAATGCTGGATGAAGAGCGAGGAGGGAGAAGAGGAGCAGATGAACGGGCAGAGGCATGAAGGAGACAGCGAGAAGGAGCAAGAAGAAGAAACCAGAGGAACACAGGTCAGTGACATAGCAGAAAACACAGAAAATGGAGCACAGACGGATGAATGCGAAAAACAGAACGTGCAAATAGAACAAGAGGGAGAAATCTGGACACAAATAGACATGACTGAAACTTTGGAAAGTGCATTGGACAGAGCAGACAAAAAAGAACAAAGCAGTAATGAACAACATGCTGAAAATGAAAGTGAAGCGGGGGAAGAAATGGAGGATAAAACACTGAAAACTATGAAAAGAAGGCGATCGATAAAGGTTATTCCAAGCTTGGAAGCAGCCAGAAAAAGAGCGATTAAAAAGGATGCACTTAAACATGAAAACAGGTATGAGTGTGTAAAGGATTGGAGCGGATGGACTGAAAAGATGACTTTGTTGTACGTTCTCCTCTGTTTTAGGATTTTAAGAATTGTTACATTTAATGCCAGGGGACTTTTAAATGTAAACAAATTTGAAAAAATAAAAGAAATGTGTAAAATGGAAGATGTTTTACCAGAAACTAACTGGAGAGAAGGGTATACAAGTGAAATAAGGAAAAGATGGAATGGGGAAATATTTTATAACAATGGTGATAAGTCTGGAAGAGGAGTAGCAATACTAATAAAAGAAAATAGAGATACAAAATGTAAAATAGTGTATAAGGACACATTTGTGAAATGTATGGAAGTAGAGATAGAATATGAAGAGAAGAAAGTAATAGTGGTCAATGAACAAGCACCAGCAGGGGAGCAGGAAAAGAGAGAGTATTTTAAGTTTTTAAGGGAGTTTTTAAAGCACAATCAAGTTATTATAATGTGGGATTTTAATACAGTGTTTAGTAAATTGGATATGGCTGAGGAAATGGTTTCTAAAACTGACACAGGAAGAAAAGAGCTAAAATTACTGATGGAAGACATGATTGATATATGGAGAGAAAGGAATGAAAAGAAAAAAAAAGAAGAATACTCAAGGAGGCAGATAGTCGGGAATTTTATGTGCAAAACAAGAATAGATTTTGTTTTATGTACAAGGAACATAGAAGGTTTTATAGAAGGGATGAGGTATGAAGAAACAAGCCTAAGTGATCATAAGCCACTTTTTATGCAAATAGATTGGAGTACAGTGAAAAGAGGGCCGGGGTATGGGTCTTAAACACAGTGGTTTTAAAGAATGAAGAATATGTTGAAAAGATAAAAGATATCATTGAAAATGAAAATGGAATGTATGTGGAAGATAAAAGAATATGGTGGGAAAATGTGAAGAATGCAGTGAAAAAAATTTACCATAAAATATTGCAGACAAATACAGAAAAGCAAAAAGAATAAGGAAAGATGGGAAAAAGAATTAAATGAGAGAAAAAAAAAAAGATACAAAAATTAAAAGTAATAGAGGAAAAACTGAAGAAATATTAGTGTGAGGTTGCGAATCAAAGCATATAGTGGAGGAAGAAAAGTGCACAATTTCTTTTAGCTGTAGAAAGCAGAAAGCTGAAACAAAAGGGGAAAATGGAGAAGTATAAAAAAAGACGATTTTTTGAAAGAAAAAAAAGCATATTATGAAAAGCTATTCATTAGAGATGGAGTAAAAGAAGAAGAAAAAGTATCACTATTGAAGCAAATAAAAACAAAAGTAAGAGAGGAAGATCAAAAAAAAAAAGGATGTGATCAAGACATAAGAGAGGAAAAGATCAAAAAGCTTTAAGTGAATTAAATAGAAAAGTCCAGGTATAGATGGTTTGGGGAGTGAGTTTTATATCGTTTTTAAGGATTTTATAACTAGCACCTTAAAAGAAGTATATGAAGAGGTTTTTAAGAAAGGAGAGATGAATCAAAGAATGGGATTGATGAAGTTGATATATAAAAGAAAAGGAGAAAAGGGTAGACCTTAATAACTACAGACCAATTACAATGCTCAACACCAATTTAAAGATTTTGGCAAAAATTTTAGCCAACAGATTAAAAGTAGTAATGCATATAGTAATGTATAATTAAAACAAATCTAGTGTACAGTGTAAAAAGAAAATATATAGCAGACAACAATAAGCATAAAAGATATGATCAGGTACATGAAAATCGAAAACAGAGAAGGCTATGTAATTAGTTTAGACTTCAAAAAGCCTTTGACGGGGTGGAACATGATTATTTTTTGGAATTTTAAAGAGTTTTGGTTTCGGAGAGAACTTTACTGAATGGATTAGAATTTTATACAGGAGGCGCAATAACGAGAGTTAGCAGTCTGTAAAATGGCCAATAACAAGGCCACTGGGCCTGATGACATACCATCAGAATTGTGGAAGAGGTTAGCAGAACCAGGAGCTTATTTCCTGACAACCCTTGTTCAACAAATTTCCTGATGATGGCATTCCAACTGCATGGAGAAAAAGCTATCTAGTGCCTTTGTACAAAAACAAAAGGTGACATAAGACTCTGTGGGAACTACAGGGCTATAAAACTGATATCACACACCTTTAAAATCTGGGAACCGGTAATAAATAGAAGATTGATGCATCTAACTAAGGTCACTGAAAACCAGTGCAGATTTGTTGCAGAAAAATCAACAACCGATACTATACATTCGATTCAAATCCTTATGGAAAAGCAGAGACAACAAGAAAGATCTACACATGGTGTTTATAGATTTAGAAAAAGCTTTTGACCGTGTTCCGAGACCACTAGTATGGCAAGCTCTACGATCACAAAAAGTGCCCGAATGTCTCAATATAGTGGCCGACATGTACGGAGGTGCAACCACTAAGAAAACCACAATACCACATGACCAGAAAAGTGCTGGAGCTTGGTACAGGAAAGAGAAGCCGTGGAAGACCTCACCTAAGATGGATGGATGTTATAAATAAAAGACCTCACTAGAGACAATATAGACCCAACAACGATCTAGAACAGAACAACCTGGAGACAAAAGATTAGGAGAGCCGACCACAAGTAGATATGGGAAAAGGCCGGACAAAGAAAAAGCACGATAAGGAGAGTAAAATGTAATGGGTTTTTAACAGTGTTTTAAAATAAAAAGATCCATAAGACAAGGATGCCCACTATCAGCTCTTTTATATTCACTAGTTTCAGCCATAAAGCAAGAAGAAAAAATAAAAAAAAAAAGAATAAAAAAATAGGAAGTAAAGAAAAGGACAAAATATTTCAATATGCAGATGATACCACAGTGATAGTAAAAGAAATGGAGAGTGTTAAAAAAATCATGGAAATTGTACAGATGTTTTGTAAGGGCTCAGGATGTAAGGTAAATGAAGAAAAAACAGTGTATATGAGATTTGGAGGTGTGACAGATTTAACAAATCATTTTACTTTCAAAGAAACAAAAGAAATAAAGATCTTGGGTGTTTTAATTGGGAAGGATGAAAAGAAAGCGAGGGAAACCATGAGGGAAGACATTAGGAGGTATTGAAAGAAGACTGAATCTTTGGAAACTGAGGACTCTTAATTTAAAAGGGAGGATTTTAATCCTGAATGTGTTGATGGTGTCAAAGTTATGGTATACCTTATATGTGTCATCTATGCCGTTGTGGGCAGAAAGAAAGCTGAAAAAACGTTTGAGATTTTTTATGGGACAGGAAGCCACCAAGAATCATATACAACAATTTAATAGGTGCAGTGGGAAGGGGAGGGATTGGGTTTAATAGATGCCGAGCAAAGGAAAAACAGTTTGAGATTGAAAATAATTAAAAAGAAAAACGTTTATGGATGAAAATAAAGCAGCATGGGGAAAAAAACCCCAATGGAATATTTTATAAGTAAATTTGGGAATTTTAAATTGGGGAAATAATATTTTATGAATGAAAACAGAACTGGATGATGGAAGGGTTACCAGATTTTTATAAGGAAATGATGAGCGCCTGGGGGAAATTTTTACCAATGTACATTTTAAACCCCGAGGCAGAGAGAACATTTTAAATCAGCCTTTATTCTTAAATAACAGCATTTTAAATCAAGGAAAATAGATTTTTTTAAGAAATGGTGGGAGGTGGGAATCACAAAGGTTAGGGATGTTTTATATGAATTTAAAGAAGGGTTTTTACCTGTACAGTGTATAGTAGATGCAATGGAGGAGAAAGAGGATTTTAGCAGACAAGAAATAAAAACAAACAAAAAAAAAAAAAAAAAAAAAAAAAAAAAAAACAGGAAGAGAGGTCTATGTGAAGGTGGGAGAAAAACTGGGTGCTTTTAAAGAATGTACAGTGAAAATGTTTTATAGCCTTTTTAGAGTTAAAAAAAACCAAAAACAACTATTGTTAATGAGTACTGGCAACAGAAATTCAATGACCTTAAAGAAGAAAGTATATGGAACAATATGAAAGGGATGATCATAGAAACAAAATTAGAGAACCTAAATTAGAGTATTTTATCAGACAAAGTGATATTTACAGATGTCCTACTGAACAAAATAGGAATGGAGCAAAGTGCAACATGTAAAGTATGTAATGATGAAGTGTTTTTACATTGCAAAGAATTGAAAGATTTTAATGCAAAGTTTAAGAGAATAATTGAACATCTGAGAGGGGAACAACATGAGAAAGACATAGAATGGAATAAGGTGATGTTAGGATAGGATAAAAAGTTTAAAAACAAAAAACAAAAAAAAAAAAAACAGGATTTATTGTTAAAAAAATATAAGTATATACTGATGTATTTTAATGTGAAAAATATTTATGTTGTAATGTTTTTAATGGAATTTTTGAATACTTTTAATAATAATTTAAAAAAAAAAAAAAAAAAAAAAAAAAAAAAACCCAACCCTCTCATCTGACCTCGAAAGCAAAGTTGGGCCTGGTTAGAACTTGGTTGGGAGACTGAATGGGAATACTAGGTGCTGTAAGCTTTTCATTTGGGAAAGTACTCCCTCATTCTTTATGCAACGTACTGGTGCTTAGACTTCACACGAACGTGTTTTGCGTAAAATGATTCTCTGTATTTGCAAATCAAAGAATCACTCCTGACGTGAAAGGACACATCATCTTGTCTCATGTTGATGATGCTCTGACGTCCGTCTGAGGAAGCTGCTATAGGAAGCAGGCATGCAGCACAACTTTGTACTCTCCCTCATCTAGTTTTTATTTTTTCATCAGTCACACATGACTTCTTAGTTTTGCACGAGGACTGATGTCTCCACAGGTCATTTTTCCTGAACATTCTAAAACAATATGGGCAAGGCAAATAGTCCTTAAGAGAAGCTTTATCAGACGGCTGCTTCCAGGTCACCATGTCCTCTACTTTTTTTCCAGAACTTTGGAATTGTGTTTAAAGTCTCCTTTATTGCGTAGCTGTTCCAGAAGAACCTTTCTTTCTTTTGATCTTAATGGAAAGCTGAAGGCATATGCCACATCTTTGACCTCGATATGCTTTCTCCCCAAATGCCTCGAGATCTTTAACTGTGATTTGCCACAGTAGAGGCAATAATGTCTTTTGTCCAGTGCTCATTTATGGTCTTCCCTTTTTGTACAAATTTTTAGGGTCACAGTTGATTTGCCTTTATTTGTTTTGTTTATCTCGAGTTGTTTGTGCCTTTTCAGATAAGTTCTAAGTTGTTTTTTTTTAAATAAATGGTGCACTTCCCTCTTTACTGATCATCATTACTCAAATTTGTGTCTGGACCTTCAAGATATTCTTTACTGGACTGTTTCTTAAGCGATGAACCTTTGTTTGGGCTCAAATCTTCCACATCACTGGATGATGACGTTCTGTGTTCCGGATTGTAATCTGGGTCTAGTACTGCGCAGCTGGATACTTCAGATTCCAAGGAATCACTCTCTGGTTCCTCATGAATATCATCCAGCTGCAAGTTCAATCATCATGAGTTAAAGTCTAACTTTAAATAGACACTTCACCACCATTATTTTGACGATGGACTATCTGACTTACTGATACTAACCAAAGTCAATTGTAAATGTATATTATAACAGTACATTACAAAATTAACAACAGTTACCGGGCTTAGCTGACCACTTTTATTAAGTGAAAGGACATGACATTTTAATTTCCTGTGCAGAAATATTTCAGTTGCTTAAGCAGCTTCAAACTTGTTAAATTGTAAAGTCTAAAACTACAATTATGAGATTAAAATGCATGTTTTGTTCTTCAGGCTCTGAGTTCCAGCACGAAAAAATAAAGGTCAACGTTAAAAGAGTTTAAAGCTTCTATTTCTAACGTTCAGAAAACCCTTGTTTCTCTGTGTGTAGCTATTAGCCAAGCAAACTGCACATATACAGTATCTCACAAAAGTGAGTACACCCCTCACATTTTTGTAAATATTTGATTATATCTTTTCATGTGACAACACTGAAGAAATGACACTTTGCTACAATGTAGTGAGTGTACAGCTTGTGTAACAGTGTAAATTTGCTGTCCCCTCAAAATAACTCACACAGCCATTAATGTCTAAACCGCTGGCAACAAAAGTGAGTACACCCCTAAGTGAAAATGTTCAAATTGGGCCCAAAGTGTTAATATTTTGTGTTACACAAGCTGTACACTCACTACTTTACATTGTAGCAAAGTGTCATTTCTTCAGTTGTCACACGAAAAGATATAATCAAATATTTACAAAGATGTGAGGGGTGTACTCACTTTTGTGAGATACTGTAAGTATAATATAATGTTTTCTCTCTCATACACATTTAAAAAAACACTCCTCATCAGGTTCATTTTTGATACTCAGTATGGTTCTTTTCATCACTAAAATGTTTTTATTCTTATTTTTAAAAACAGACTCAGAATATGATTAGCATAAAATAAAACTAATAAGCAAAGTAACTATATAAACTCAATAACTCACAGGAAATCAATGTAAAATCTCAATAAAATAAACTGAGATGAATAAAGAATACAAACAGAACCCTGGTGACATCTTTCAAAAGTATTTAATACATTTAAATTGCTTCACATTCTTACATATAGAACCTTTAATATAATCTCCATTATTTAATGTCAAATTTAATGTGCTAAAGCACAGACCCTATAGAATGGCCCAGATACCTGAGGTCTTATGTTTGGACTGTGCCCAAAATACAATTAGTCTTCTATTTGGAGTATTAAGTATTAATTCATCATGGAGACTGAACCTAATCTACAACTCTATTAATGTGCAGGGACGCCATGAAACTGTACAGTTGCAACCATCTACCATGCTGATAACTTTTATCTCCACCACTTGCACCACTTGATATATCTTGCATATATTGTATATCTTGTTTATTTATTTTGTTTATTTATCTTATTTATTTATCTGTGTATTATCTGTTTATTCTTCTTGTGTATTGAATGTATATGTTTGCACGGAACAAAAAGGAGTGGCTCTTAATTTCATTGTACATATGTATAGTGACAATAAAAGGCATTCATTCATTCATTCATTGTAAAATAGAACTTCTCCACTGTAGCCTACATACATGTAGCTGTCCTAACAGACATGAGGATCTAATCTAGCAGCATTACATCAGTTTAAGTACTTCCTACAAACAATCACACTGGATCTTACAATCAGTTATTATCTTATCCTTAACTTATAATGATTCCAGATCTGGGATTAATTTCTATCACCACATTATGTGGTTTCATTTGCAAAATTCCACCTTAAAATTTTATTACAGTTACTAACAACTGCTCAAAAGATTTTGTAAAGGTACATACCTCTGTTGAACTTTCTTCCATCGTTTCCTGGACACCAAAGAGAAGATTGAAAAAATTACTACATCATTATATCAGTTTAAACAAAATAATTCCAATCACAGGCAACAATAAAGCAATACAGTAATGTTTTAGTACCTCATTCATCTTTTTACATGACAATTAAGACCTTAAATATAAAGATATACCACAGATTGTGATTTATACAGAATATGTATGGATATAATTTATATAATTTGGTCACTTGTTCATTTTTTCAGAGAAGCCGCTGTAAAGAAACAAATCCGTCCACTGACTTGTCTTGATTATACTCGGTCAATTTGTTCTTAAACTTTACTCTAGTTCATCTCGAAAGTTCCATGAGTCTCCGACATACCGATAGCTTCTGTCCATATGCATACCACGATCACTAAAACAACCCCCACCCTGAAAAAATAAAAAGCTACATGTTTACCATAAAAATACCTGCAAGTGAGGATCATAAAATCTTACCTGCACTGTAAAGGTTTTTGAAAATCAGCTTTCGCATCAATTATGATGAAATCTCAGCCACTCCGGGCTTCTCCTGAACATCTCCAGGCCACTGCTCAAGTCATCCATTTTAGGTCAAGATGCACGTGCAGCGCAGTTGCAGGTGTAGGGGAGGGGGAGGGGGAGGGGGAGGGGGAGGGCGTGGCTACCAATTAAGGCCTCACTGAAGGCAGCTAAATGTGCATCACAATATTCTCCAATTCTCAACTCTGACTCACAGGCTTAGAGTGTTTGAAATAAAGGAAGGTTGACGTTTATTAATGCAGTTAACTTAAAACCTAAGTAAAACCTAAATTCGATTGTATGTATATCAGTAGTGCAAAAAGTAGTCTGATATTTTAACTACAAGAGTACAACATTGAATTAATACTGTTACAAGTCATGCATTTAAATTTGAACTTAAGTAAAAATAAAAAAGTATAAGCAACAAAACATGCTTAGTACCAAAAGTATAAATATGCGTTATGCACAATTCAGTAATTAAATTACTGAATTTTAATTGTGGATGTATTCATTTTAAAAAATCCTTTTAAAATTGCAGATTGTAAAGGTGGAGCTAATTTTCAGATGTTATACTGTCTGAAATGTTCTTGGAATGGAAATACTCTAAACTAGTAGGCCTACCTCAAAGAAGTACCTCAATACTGTACTTAATTACATGACCTATACAAATATATTTACAGCACCCTCCACTAATATTGGCACGCTTGGTAAATATTAGCAAAGAAGGCTGTGAAAAAAGAAGGTATTGTCGTGAATAAAATCAACCTTTTAGCCTAGGTCAAAAACTTCGGAGACAGAGAGTTTAGTAGATGTCAAAAAGTAAATAAACTTTATTGAAAATCAATAAAGTGTGACAGTCTGCAGAGTGTCTGAATTATGCATACACAAACATGTCTTTATATACCTATCTCCACAGCATAGTCTCTGTAGGTGGGGTCTTGCCTGTCCTCGTTGAAATAGACCAGTCTTCTTTTGCCACAATTAAATATTCATGTCTGTGTTATCTTAAATTTGTGGAGCATGCGCAGTTAGTTGTTTTTCTTGAAAAGGTTTCATGAGGACAAGGTTTCTTTTACAAAAAAAGGTTTCACACAGGCTTGTGTGTCTTGACCTTGGCTCCCTTATTAGGCCTCAATGAGCATCTGTCTGTCTCTATCGGTTGTCCCCGCTGATATCTACCTCCTTTCCCGAGGCCCTCTCCTAACTCCCTAATTTGTATCTGCCTCAAAGTTATTTACTCACACATGCGAATATCTACTGCTAATTTTTATTGTTGTGGAGACAGGAGACAGCTAATACAGAAGAACAATTGTTGTACACTGAAACACAGAGTTCATTCAACTCAAATCCACTCAGAATATAATTTGATCAAACATTGATCTATGGATTTAGATTATGCTTCTAACTGTTGATTATACATATAGATTATGTTTTTTAACCAATATTGATTATACGATAATGCTCAAGTAATATTTCTAAATGTTGGTTACATATTGAATTCACTTCATTAACATATCCAAATGTCAGTTACACATATTGTTTGCACTTCAAAGATATTTTCCATAGTATAAATATGAGGTAACACATAGGCCATATTCCCTTAATCATTAATAACAGTGACCCAGGACAGCCAGGAACCTTGGGTTGATTTTTGATGACGGCTTGACCTTTACAGACCACACATCAACAACTGCATGGTCCTGTAGGTTCATTCTCTACAACATCAAGAGAATCAGACCCTATCTCACCGAACAGGCTACACAGCTACTAGTCCAGGCTCTTGTCATATCAAAACTGGACTACTGCAATGGACTACTCTCGGGCCTCCCAGCAGCTCCATCGAACCCCTTCAGATGATTCAGAATGCAGCAGCACGCCTTGTCTTCAACCTGCCCAAAAGAATCCATGTCACACCCCTCTTCATCTCCCTCCACTGGCTTACTGGAGCCTCCCGCATCAAATTTAAGGTTTTGATGCTCACGTACAAGACCTTGCCTGGAACAGCACCCCCTACCTCAACACTTGTCTTTGAGGCTTACGTTCCCTCATGCAATCTGTGATCGATTAATGACCGACACTTAGTAGTGCCTACTCAGCGTGGCTCAAGGTCCCTTTCCAGAACCTTCACACTAACTGTCCCTCAGTGGTGGACTGAACTTCCAACCTCAATCCGGACCGCAGAATCTGTCACTATCTTCAAAAAACAGCTAAAGACCCACCTCCCCCGTGAACACCTAACCAACCCATAAAATGCCAACCCCACATTATCCTTAATTAAAAAAAAAAAAATTAAAACTACATACTCTGGCTCTTACACCTCTACTCTGCACACTTTGCTTTTCTAGACCTCAAAGATCTTGTATAGTAGCACTACTTGCATTGTTCTCCGCTTGATATAATATCTCTTTGCTTGTATTTCCTCATTTGTAAGTCAGTTTTGGATAAAAGCGTCTGCTAAATGAATAAACGTAAATGTAAACAATCGGTAAAACCAAGGAATATAGTTGTGATGTGCGGCAAACAGTTGTTGATCTTCACAAAATGGGAAGTGTCTATAAGAAAATAGCAGAAGCATTGAAAATGTCCATTTCCACCATCAGGGCAATAATTAAGAAGTTCCAGTCAACTGGAGATGTTATGAATCGACCTGGAATTGGACGTGTGTCTATATCGTCTCAACACACTGAAGAGGACGGTTCGAGTGGACAAAACATCTCCAAGGATCACAGCTGGAGAACTGCAGAAGTTAGTTGTGTCTTGGGGTCAGAAAGTCTCCAAAACTACAATCCGAAGTCACCTACATCCATCACCACAAGTTGTTTGGAAGGGTTTCAAGAAGAAAGCCTCTACTCATCCAAAAACAAACTCAAGCACAGGGGCATAAACTGGGCTGGGCATGCAGGGCTGTAGCCCCAAAGATCTTTTCTTTAGCCCTGAATAATTCTGCACCTTGGAGCGATTTGTCACTACGTAACTGAACACATATGCCAAATTCCTATGACAAATGAATAAAAGAAGACAGCTTGTAATTTTATATCTTCAGTGAACGGAGGCGAGGCCAATCAGACAGGGTGTGCAGAAAAATACTGCCAAGTTCACACAGTCAGTGTGAGGAAAAATGGATGCTGCTTGATTTTAAACCAGTAAATGAGTTGAAACTGAAACAGTAACATCCTCTCATGCTGAGCAGGAAAACAAGGTGTGTAAATATCTATATGAGTTTGTGAATATATATAAGTTTCATGAAAATGATATGAGCAGAGCATAAGGACAGATAATGTACTCTGCACTGCACTGTAGCAGCTAAACCCATACAGTGATAACTTAGACGAGCAAACACATGGGCTAACACACAAATACCTGACTATCCCAGATGTCTGTAAAAACGACCACATCATCGAGGGAGGCTTCACAGTTCTCTACATCTCCCAATACCTGTGCCATTAGCCGCTGAAATGTAGCTGGAGCATTTTTTAGACCAAAAGCCATAACCGTATATTAGAGGAACCTGTCTGGTGTTGTGAATGCAGAAATCTCAGATGCACGTGGTGTGAGTGGAACCTGCCAGTAACCCTTTAGAAGGTCCAGTTTTGTGACAAAGTTTGCATTTCCGATTCGGTCAACACAATCTTTTATTCTTGGGAGGGGAAACGAATCCGGCTTTGGTTAAAACGTTGACTTTTCTATAATCTGTGCAGAACCTATAGCTTTTGTCAGGCTTTGGAACTAGTAGGCAGGGCGAGCACCAGGGACTACAGCTAAGCACAGCAAGACCATTCTCAAGCAAGTAGTCTGTTTCTTCTGTCATAATGGCACGTTTAGTGGGATTAACCCTGTAAGCATTTTGTTTAACTGGAGTATTATTACCCACATCAATGTCATGTCTGAGGACAGTAGTATGAGAAGGGGTATCAGAAGAAAGTGATGGATATTTCTTTAAAAGACTTATTAAATCACCGTGGGCTGGCTCTGACAAGTGCGCAAGTTTAGACTGGATATTTGCCAGCCATTCAGAGTTTGGTAACTGATCACAGGGAAAACAAGCCCTACCTAAACTGAGACCATCCACCTCAGGAGAATACTCAGATGGTGGCACGCTCATAGAGGCAGCAGCTACTGACTTGACAACAGGAAGTGAAGAGCCAACATCTGTGGTAGCACGAGAGATATAAGGCTTGAGCATATTCACATGGCACACAAGAGACTTTCGTTTCCAGTCAGGGGTTTTCACAACATAGTCTGTATCACTCAATTTAGACTCAATAACATAAGGACCTGGGAACCTAGCCTGGAGAGCAGAGCCGGGTAATGGCAGTAAAACCAAAACCTTGTCACCCGCTTGGAATGTATGCACCACAGCCTTTTTATCAAAACGAACCTTCATACAGGCCTGAGAGGATGCCAGAGAACTTTTGGCTAACTCAAAAACAATATGTAGGTGCTCATGAAAGGAGCTAAAATAATCTAGGACATTCCTAGTTGGGGGTTTCACCGGACTTGGAGACAAGCTCTTCCTGTAAAACCTTTAAAGGTCCATGAACAGAGTGCCCAAAGACTAACTTGGCAGGACTGAAACCAAGTGACTCTTATCACGGATAGTAAACAATAACGGGGAATCCCTTCATCCCAATCTTTTCCCTGACCTAAACAGTAGGTCCGAAGCATAGACTTCAATGTCTGAGGGAAGCGTTCAAATGCACCCTGGGACTCTGGGTGATAAGCACTAGAAATCTAATGACACATGTTCGGTTGTGTCATAACCTTCCTGAACAGGGAAGACATAAAATTTGAACCCTGGTCTGACTGGATGTATTTTGCCAAACCAAAAGTGGTACAAAACTTGACAAGACATGGGACTTTATGCTACGAAGGGGTATAGCTTCAAGGCACCTAGTAGCAGCACACATCAAAGTTAGTAGATACGAATGACCAGACTTGGCTCGAGGAAGGGCACCCACACAATCTATTAAAATTCTTTCAAAAGGTTCTCCCATAACAGGTACAGGTTGAAGTGGAGCAGGGGGAACGACCTGATTTGGCTTCCCTGCAACCTTACACACATGACAGGAGCGGCAATACCTGGCAACCTCTGACCACATAGCAGGCCAAAAAAAAAAAAAGCCTTAAAACACGGTCATATGTCTTCCTCACACCAAGGTGACCAGCGTGATAATGGTCATGGGAAATACTCAACACCTGGGTTCGGTATGGTTTTGGAAGCACAAATTGAAAAACTGACCTCTAATCATGCTCAGAGTTTGAGGAAGTCCATTTACACATCAATACATCCCCATCAAAGAAATACACAGTACAACATTGAGGTAACTGTGCCCCATATACAGCAGCAGCCATACAGTGAGAGAGTGAAACATTTGTTTTCTGGCCAGCCACAAACTGTTCTCGCCCAACACCCCATTTACCACACTCTTCTTAAGATACTGAAGAAGTTTTACATTCGGGAAGAACCCCAGGACTAAAACACAAATCTTGGTTTTCAAACAAGGGATCATCACTACACATAAAAGAGTCTGAAATATCGACAGCACCTTTCATTTTGTGAGCTTGGGCACGTGTCACTACACAGGAACTGAAGACAGAGGGAAACTCACGTAAAAGCTCATCACTCTCATGCAACACGGGAGCGTCTGTTAAAACAGGTAAATGGAAAACCTTTCCACCAGCTAAATCATTACCGCAAATAAACAAAACTCCCTTAACTGGCAACTGAGGTCAAACTGCAACCTTAACAAAGCCAGACACCACCTCAGAATGAAGATAAACCATACACTGTAAAAAAAAAAACTGATTTTAAGTTGTCCCCAAGTAAATATTTAAGTTGACACAACAAATAGTTTTTTTTTTAGTTTTTCAGTCAACTTAACATGTTAAGTTTTCACTATCAAAACTAGTTTGTGAGTTGAATTAACAAGTTTCTGTCACCTCAACTGAAAAGCATATGTTGATTCAATACAACAATGATTCTGAACATTCTGAACATTCATCACGAGATTTAACGTGAAGTGCGAAGCAGACAGAAGACGATAGATGTTGTAGGGCAAAATCGAAATCTTCCACCATTGTCAAATTTGGTAAGTAAATATTTGTTCATATTGATTTCATCACTTGTAAAAACAACATGTACTATATAATAGTATATTGTTTATAATAGTAAACAGGTTGTTTCTACATCGAATTAAACCGGAGCTAATCCACACATAGTTTGGCTAATCTTATTATATTGTTGCTAGTCAGCGAACTAAAGCTAAATATCTATAAATGTAACGAAACAAAACTAGCTAAGTATTAGACACTTAATACACATTTAATATATCAACAATTTCTCCCCATGAGTTGTAAAAATCAGCGGGTAGGTTAGTCTGAGGAAGATATTCACAGGCGACATGATAAGCTATCCTCCAAGATATTGTTACATATCACAATATGTAAATATGTGTGTGTGCACCGCATTCAGTGTTAATTTATCTATTTTATTTTATTTCTTTTTTAATGTGAATGCGAGAATACAGAGCAGGAAGTGTGTGGTGTTACAAGAGCAAAAACCGTGAGAGAGAACTTAATTAAGTGCTCGCGCACTGTGTAGTAAGGTGTCGTTCATGAATGAATCGTTCATTTTGAGCAAATCTTTAATATGATTCGGGAACAACGAGTTGTCTCAGAGAGTGATTCGTTCATTTTTGAACACGTATGCGCAGCAACATTCCCACAGGTTCTATACCGGAAACAGAATTGATTAGTTCACCTCTGGAGTCTTTGGTTCACTTCACAGCCCCACTGCCTTCAGAATATGGGGCAGTCACATGATGAACGAATGCCTCGAACCTGAAGACTTGAGACGCGAACTAATCAAATGTAACGTGACAAAAGAAGAACGACTCGGATCGGGAGGTGAGGTGAACTAACAGACTGCGTAGCCTAATGCTATGTAATTAAATAAAAATTTATGTTTCTCATAATTCGGCCTTGGTTGCATTAGCCTATAGTTTATTTTTTTATTCCAAATGTGATCAAAGTTTGCATAAGACCTAGATGTGTTGGGGAATTTAACATGTAACATTTTAATTTTATTCTTCTGAAATGAACGAAATGACTCAAAAAAAAAAAAAAAAAAGATTAGTTAATTTTGCTGAACGAGATTTAAAGATCCGAGTCATTAAAATGATCCTAACTTCCCATCACTAAACTGTCTGAATTGGGCACCTGCATGCTTTCTGTGTGGGCGCGTGCTCTGTGATGTGTGCTTACGTTAACACAGGTGAGTGGTCAAGTAAACAAATTTACAGGCCAAGTCCTGTCTTAAGTGGATGAAAACAGTCGTATACTACAATGCATCGCCTATAATATCGTTAAAGTTAATAAAACAACAAAGGAAAAGATAACTCATCATTGCTCTGAGTTACTTTACTCCTGAATGGTTGTGTTAATATTTGTGACTATGCTTGCACTTAGATTTTAAGCAGTTTGTTTAAGTATGCAAGTCTTTAAACGTTATATATATATATATATATATATATATTTAAAGTTGTATAAACTTGTAATTTTCTGATGCTCCTGCTTCCACTGTAATGCAAATGTGGTGAGGTGTGCCGTGATTAAACGTCACCCTTATTAACTACATGGCCAATGAGCTCTCTTCCTACCATAGTATATAAGCTGTTGTTTAGGCTTTACGGATTGCGTCATGGTCGAAAACCAGCCCCTTCCTTTTGTTGCAGAGTGTGACGTTGGGCTGTGGAGACTGTGCATGTGCGATGTGCCGCTTGCTCTCAGTGCGGTGTGCCGTCAGGGCTCTCATCTGTGTAGCATGGCAGTTTAACGTAGCCCCGGTCGGAGCGCCAGCTGCTGCTGTCACAACTATTAAAGAAGCTATCATATGATTTTCGTATGTGCAGTCGTGAGTATTAAATGGTCTGCACTTATATAGCCTTTTGTCCAAAGCGCTTTACACTGTGTCTCATTCACCAATTCACACACACACACACACCAGTGGTAGCAGAGCTGCCATGCAAGGCGCTAACTTGCCATCGGGAGCAACTTGGAGTTCAGTGTCTTGCCCAAGGACACTTCGGCATGTGGAGTCATGTGGGCCGGGAATCGAACCACCAACCCTATGATTAGTGGACAACCCGCTCTATGACCACAGCCGGGTCCACAGCCGGGTCCTTGATCTTGCATGCGTTAAGGCAGGCTGACTGAGTGCAGTCGTTTTGGTATAGCTCCCCCCCTCACTCGCGGAGCCACGTTGCCGCTCTGAGGCTGCTTTGAGCTGCTTTTGGCTGCTTTGGGCTGCTTGATTCTGTTTGGTTTTGCTGCTTTGTTTTGTGTTTGTTAATGCCACTAAGATCAGTTTTCTTTAATTCAACTGTGTTGTAACAGTCTTTATCAATTATGCTGATACTGCTATGTGGTAGTAGAGGTTTTGGTCAGCTTTGGTAAACTTGCTACCTGCAATCAGTTTGAGTGTGGGGTTATCTCTACCATCATGATTAAGTTTGTCTTTGTTTTGTTTCATTCTCTTGTTTGTCTGCTTTGAGCATATTGTAATTAATTTTTGTGTTTTTGTTGTCTCCTTGTAGGAGCTGAGTGCTTCCAGAGGCTGGGGAGGTCCTTTGAGGCACCTTGGGCTTTACTTAATTAAGGGTCGTTATTATTGCTGTGTTTATTTGCAGTGAATTTTGTGGGTATGATTCCGATTAGTGGGGTGCTTTTCCCTTTTGTACAGCTGGTGCTGTCGTGCTAGCCTGCCCTTCATACAGGAAGCCTCAGTCCTCCTATGATTATTGTTCATTTTCTCTTGTGTCTGCTTTATTTGACCAACACCTGACTGTGTTGGCTGCTTTTTAAAAAAATAATTCTTGGCCAGTTTTTTTAACTTCAAAATAAAATGTATTTTTGTATGGAAACCCATGCCTCTTACCTGTTCTAAGTGGAACGTATTTGTGTGTCTCTATTTGTGTTATTTTCCCCATTTTCTCGGGGTGGCGTAGTTGTTGCAAAACGAGCCACATTGCTGCACTCACTCATTAGCTTTGCTTACAATATCAATATGGACATGAACCGCTGGCCATGAAATATATCAAGAGATTTGGTGAGAATCTATTACTTTGGTCCTGATCTTGCTTGTGTACACTGTTTATTACATTTTTGAATGCCTTTTTGTCTCTTTTCTTCATAGAAAAAATATTTCAGGCACTGAAGTAACTTTGTCTTTTTTGTCACCCAATATGAAAAAAATATTAAACTTGCATTTTTTGTTCTTTTACCTAAAGTAAAGTGTAACTTTATGGACTTGGCTACATTGTACGGCAGTGCTGTAGTACTTTGGAATGGAACCTTATGACCTTTGACCTGCACTGTGAAAATTCAAATGACTTTTTTTGCAGTGTTGTTTAACATGTTTCTGTGTTATGTTTGTTTGATGTTCTGTAATGACTGAATGTCAGAATTCACCAGACTTGTGTCAGTGGACCTGAGCAAGTTCTTTTATGAGGGTCTTGACAAACACGCCTCAAAGCTGCTGTATTTGTACCGCTCAATCCGCTATGCAGACATCACAGAAATGAGTGCCATACTGGAGAGCCTGGATAAAAATGTGAGTAGATTTATTTGAAGTGTATTTGTTTTGTAAACACTGGTCATTTCCTTTCTTGCTATTTCTCTTGTCCTGCATAATTTGAGTATAAAACATTTGTACTTTTGAGGCATCAAATCAACGGAAGAGGGTTGCAGTACAGTTGGGGCTGCCACTGTACATGCGGGAGAATCCATCTCAGTTCTTAAAGATCTGTGAGGTAAGTGTCTGTGAGAAAAGTAAGAAGGGATGTTGGAAGATATTCAGATAACAGAAGTCCATGTATTGATATTTCCAGATATTTTGATGGAGTTTACCTTATTTTATTTTCATGACATGATAAATTTCAGGACGTTGTACTGTATTTTTTACCACCTTCTAATATTAATTCATCTTGTGTGATAACTAGTAAAGTTAAGATCGGTTCACTCATGCTGTTCTTAAGTCGTTGAGCTTGTGAGGTATGTGTGAAAGCACATTTTAAAGTTTGTCGTTGTTTTTAATACAGCACACAGATTCTGAAGAAGAGTCAATCAAGGGCATGACTGTTGGAATCATTACAGTTGTGGATGACGTGATGGACCCTATTCCATGTGACTGCAGTGATGTAGCTCTTGTAATCGAAGAGGTTGTCGTTCTACGCAACCTTGGTGATGTACAAAATGCATTTGTCAACTTGATGGGATTGCTCTATGCACTTAACATAAACTACCCCAAAAACTTCAAATACACGTTTGAGGTCATTCAGAGGCTGTTCATGAACATTGGAGCTGATGCCTGCAGTGCACGAGTACATTCACTTAAAAATAAACTGCTGAAGTAGAGATGGGTATTATGCATTTCTTGTAAAAGAGATTTCATGTGGTGTTATGTGTATGTTAGTTTCTAAGACAGTTTTGTCTTATATTTTCACCTTTAAACACTGGGCAAATGAAATGTAATTTTGCTAGGCAAAAACAGATTTCTGCTTGTGTTTTCGTTTTTTTTTTTACGATTGTAATAGATTTTTGATTACTCAAATTGATCTTACCACAACATAAAAACCTTTTTGCTTAAAGAGTTAAAAAGAAACACTGGCTATTGTAGCTCTGGATATTTGAATCTGTTTGACTTGTTCTGTTTACATTTGTAAATTTATAAGTGAAACAATTGATCAAGTCTTTCATATGGAAAAATGGGTTGTTATTTATTTGGTTGAACTTGCTAATGTAAGTTAGGAAAATAAGCCACATTAAGTTAAATGAACTTGAATTTTAGTACAGATAGCTTGAAAAAGTTAAGTTCACCCTACTTTTATAACAGTATTTCAACTGTACTCAGGAAGTCTGCATTACTTGAAACAAGAAGTTGAGTCAATTATTTATGTCAACAAAACTTTAAGTTGAAATTACTTATTTTACATAAATACAACTTAAAGTCAAAGCAAAAAGACAACTCAATAAGTTAAGTTGCGTGAACAAATATTTTTTTACAGCGTATGCAATGGGGCCTTCACTACACCAAGTTCAATACCTTGAACTAGAACATCTACACCACAGCTAGAGTGCTCAGACAAAGGAAGGACACCTTCCACCATAAAGGACTGAGCGGCTCCAGGGTCTCTCAGAATACACAGTGGTTTACGGTCAGAGAGCAAAACTACGCCATCCAGAATAAAAGGTTCAAATGCTGTGTCAACTAAGGAAAGTGAGTGCAAACTGTCAGTGTTGTCATTGTACCTGCACTAAAACCACATTCTTAGGACTGTTTTGTGATTTCCGTCGATTTTTGCATATTAAAACGGGACCAGCAGCAATGAGGTGACCAGATTCGCGACAGTAAAAACATTCACGGGACTCACTGGCACTTTTAGATGCGCTCACAGGAACGTTGGAGCGGTAGCTGCGATCAGAAAGATCACGACGACGCGGAGCGGAAAATACAGTTTTGTGCATGAGCACAAACTCATCAGCCAAAACGGCAGCATCAGCGAGTGGAGAGAGTTTTTGCTCATTCAAATAAACCACAAGTTTGTCAGAAATACAGGTCTTAAATTCTTCCAGCCGGATCAATTCTTTTAACTGATCTAAAGTAATGACCTTATTTGCGGCGCACCACTTATCAAAGAACGCAGACTTTTCACGCGCGAACTCAACATATGTTTGGCTGGCGGTTTTGGCATGCTTTCGAAATTTCTGCTGGTAAGCTTCAGGGACAAGTTCATACGCCCGTAACACATCTGATTTAACTGTGTCATACTCCAAGCTTTGTTCCAACGTTAGAGCAGAACATACTTCTTGAGCTTTTCCCACAAACTTGCACTGTAGCAATAAAGACCAAATATTTCTAGGCTCAAACACAGGGAAATAGGTGTCCACCTCACTTTCCCTAAACACAGGAACTAAAGCAATGTGTTTACTAACATCAAAACCAGCAGGACTCACAGACGAGGTGCCACGAAGCGCAAGCTCTAGCACAGGCGATGACTGATGAACAGGTAGAGGAAGCGCAGGTGCAGGAGACGCAGGTGAACCGGGAGCTGGCCTATTTCGCAGCGCCAACTCTAACTCCAGCGCCTTCAGCTTTATCTCCTTCTTGGTTTCCAGCTCCAGTGTGTGGAACTGTAGCTGAGCTTGATACTGCAGACGACAAGGTCAAGTTTCTTTAGTTGCAGTGCGAGCATGGGTTCCTCTAATACCGCGGGATCTATGCGCGTCGGTTCCTCGGGCTTGGCCCCAGCCAAATCCTCGGAACCACTGACCGGTGATGCAACACCCGCCTCGGTAGGCTCAAGCATGACTCGCTGTTTTACAAGCTCCTCATACAGCAGCTTTTTGATGTCTCGCTTGGTGGCACTCCGTGCAACCGATACGCTGTAAAAGTCCGCAAGGAGCAACAGATCATCCTTACAGCGTCGCTCAAACTGCTCTAACGTGGGACAAATGGTAAACTGATCCAGGTTAAATTTTGTAGCCATATCTTATAACCTGTATGTATACATACATACATACATACATACATACATACATACACATACATACATACACACTCCCAAAGACAAAGCCGCCAGACAAACGCGCCGAAAGGAGGGAAAGCACAGGATGAGCCCCCACTTGTTATGGTCTAGGTCAGGCCGCAACATACAATAATAAAAAAAAAAAAAGAAAAGGGTTGGCGAGACCAAGATTGTGTTTGCTTTGTTTTATTCACCTTTTATATATCTATAGTGGTTATCACTTCAGAAGCCGACCAGGCCAAAATAATAAGCAAAAATACCCTCTAAACTGTGCAGAAAGAAAACTAACTGAACAAGAAAAAGAAACTTACAAGAAACTGAAAACTTCACAATGTACATCTCCTCCATTTGAATTTTAGTTGTTGTTATAATGGTCATTGACTTTTTACTTACAAGAAAAGAAAACAAAATAAAATACACCGTCTTCCCTCACTCCCCAGCTAACCCAAAACCAGGAGAAAAGGAGAATCAACATAAATGGCGCTGACTTCCTACTAACTACTCTTAACCATGCACTATTTACACAGGTGACTATTAGTGTGTTAATTAACAAAATAATACGTACATATATACACAAGAGTATCACTCGAATCGTAACGGGGCGGGGCAGAGCAAAAACAAAGTCAAATCAAGCATAAGGTCATACACGAAACACACTTCTCACTACACACAAAGCAATGGGAATGATCTGTCCTGGGTTGGAGACTGACGAGGCTTAAGTACACTTCCGGAAACGTGCAGCCAACCAATCCTAGCGCACAAGGCCGGAGAAGGCATGGACAAGATGTGATCATCCACTAGCAAGCCGGAACGTAACGCATGCATGTGGCGGGGCCTACAGAAGGGGGAGGAGACAAAAGAAACCCATCCCACTACTGTCATAGACACACAAATGGCACATAGAGCAAATAGAAATACACTGGAGAACGTAACACCTATATAAATGTTAGTTTTCAAGCTAGGATTAAGTGTTGTGTGTGCTGTTATTTAACCTGGTGATGTACTAATGAAATGCTTTATTTTTCACTGACTTGATAAACATTCTCAAGACTTAGGAAGTTACTATTTTGAATGTTTAGTTAGATGTAGGCTTTGATTAAAGATAGATATGAGTTATAAACTGTATTAAAACTTGTTACGCTCTTACTTTTTCACGAAGTAGAACTGAAAATTTAGCAATGTACATCTCCATTTGACTTTTTGTTGTTGTAGTTGTTGTTATAAAGGTAATAGGACTTTTTCTTTCTTTTTTTTTTTTTAACCAACAAATAAAGAAATAAATGAAAACATCTGGTAGAGAAAGGAGATGGGCTGAAGCCACCATTCCCTGAGTGTCACTTTGCGGCGAACTCGCGACTACAGTTCCCAGAGTGCAGCGCGAACTACAAACATGGCCGACGAGGACTACACTTCCCAGACACCCACACGCTCACATTTTCCGGAATTCTGATTGCGGACACCTGCACTCACTCACAAACACAGCATTTAAGAGGAAGTTCGTGCAGTACTAGCTCGTGAAGTAAACGCTCAGAATTCTCATCTCTGACGCTCACCAAGCCTTTGTACTCGTTTCTCGACCACGATTACCTGCCTTGCCCATTGTTGACTGTTTGCCCGAACACCTGACATTCTTCTGTCTTCCGTATTTGCCTTCAGCCTGACCCTCGCCTTCCTGTTTCAGCACCACCCGTGCTTGCTTCCTAACAAGGTACCGTAACGTAACACTGAGCCAGATTACTACTATAGTTTCACAATCACTTCTAGATGTAGACAAATTTTCCACCATTCACTCAATATGGAAGCTGTCTTGGAATTGTCTCTAGGGCTGGGCTTGCATCATTGAGGGGGGGTTGTATAATAAATAAAAAAATTTAAAAGTAGTTATACTATTTATGGTACAGATTATGGAAACACTTTTCAATCAAACTCTTCTGAACAGTTGTACAGGCAAAAGACCTGTAATGAATATATAATCATTTACTGCAATAACTAATTAGAAATGATGTTGTTTTTAATGTTTTCGTTTTGTTTGCCCGGTGCATTATGGGAGTTCCATTGCACCAGTCTGTTATAAATCCGTGTATCATTAGTTCTTCATGATTTCTTAATATTTGCATTATGGATACTGCATCCTATTCTTTCACCTTACTTAAAGCCATCAATGATACATTTATAAAGGGAAGCACAACACAACTACAGGACAATTAGGACAAGGAAAGTGAGAGAAATAGAATGATCATTTATTTATTATTTTAAAAAATACAACTGTGTTCAAGATTACAGCAAAAAGACAGTAGAGGAAACATAAAGAAACAAAAATATTTCACATTTCCTGTTTAAATTCAACAGTAAAATCACATGAACTGAAGACATCGTGACTTTTTGAAACCGGTCGTTATGTTTTTGAATCAAACGGAGCAGGTAGTGATGAAGAAGCTGCCTCAAAAGATCATTTCTGTTCCTCGAAGAGTTAAAAAAAAAAAAAAAAAACCCAAAACATAAAATCCTAAATGCATGAAAAATAAACATTATGCATATGTTGTGGATAAAAAATGTCATAAAATAAACATAAGGGAGAAGAAGGAAAAACGGGCACCTAGACACATAGAAGCGGCATTAGGCGGACATTGACAGATTGGAATTACGAGCAATTTAAGAGCAGTAATAGTCAAAAAGTCAAAAAGAAGTGTACGAGCTGAGGAGTGCTAAAAACACACACACTCGTACCGTCAAGGGCGGGCAGGTAGACACAACATACATACACACACACTCTCTTCCTCATACACACACATGAATAACTTTAATAGAATCTTATAGTAATAGAGAAACTCTATAAAAAGCAGAATTGTAGGATATGCAGGACAGTAGAACTGTAATGATATTAAGAAGTTGGAAGTACAGTAAACCGCTTTTCAAGTAGTATAAATATATATAAACTAAGAAATATAGTGCAAATATGAAAATAAATTATAAACGAGAAATACAGGAAAAAAAGGAAAATATAACTTACTCATGATTCAGATGGTGAAGATTCTCGTCTCGCAAGGAAAGCCTTAATTTTTAGAGAACCATGAAGAAAGCCAGTTATAAGGGTGGCTGCCCCCCCCTCGAGATAACGATAAGACCAAGGTCCCTCCCGGTTGTTTAGTCGTCTTGCTTACGTCATTTTTTTAACCTAGGGAATTGAGAATCCTGGTTTTTGAAAACCTAGGTAAATGAGAATCCTGGTTTTTGAAAACCTAGGTAAATGGGAATCCTGGTTTTTGACAACCTGGGTAAATGAGAGTCCTGGTTTTTGACAACCTAGGTAACTAGAAATTCTGGGTTTTTGTTTCCTGGGTTGTTGGAAATGCCTGGGTTCTGATTTTATGTGTAAATTAAAACCCCTGGTTTCAATTCTATGGGTAAGTGAAATAGGCCTTTTCTGGAAACCTATGGGTTATCTAGTGTGTAAATACAGTATAAATACTGGAGCTTAAGCTCAGGATATTGGGATCACTTTTGAGAATTCTCATCGGTGTGGATCTCGTGTGGTGGAATGGAACAATAAAGCTGGACCCTTGCTTCTTCTCACTCACGGCTGGTGTGTTTTTTCTATCTCCAACTGGGCTCAGAGGTAGATGTGAGTATTGGCTTCTAAGTTGAGTTTTAAATGTTTTTGGGTAATAGGCTAAATTCGAGCCAACACATATTTTATGTCTAATTACAGTGAACCTGACGGAGAGTGAAGCTTACAGAGGCGAGGTGTTCACGCTACAGCAAATTTCACTGTTTGACGCTAAACTCGCTCACTTAGGAGGTGCGTTTCTCTGTCCTGGGATATTCCTAGCACTGTGTGTGAAAGCTCCTGAGATGTCCAGCATGGAGACGTGTGTGTATGTTGATGTGTACACAGTACCAATGGTCAAGATGTACTCTTGTGTCAGAGTTTCTCGTTCTCCTGAAAAACACACGTGCGTGCACACACACACAGTGGAATTGTAAAGCAAAACATTGGAATATATATCTTAATCACATCTCATAGTCCTTTTATCAAGTCTGAATCAGTTTGACTGATTCATTTCGAGTTGATTCAGAGTCGAATCACTTTCTAGTGACAATCAAATACTCATCTCAGTCTAGTTCGTTTGGAAGTGTGCGACTCTCACTAGAAAATTATTTGACTCTGAATCGTCTCGAAACGAATCAAACAATCAAACAGATTCAGACTGGACAAATGGACTAATAGAAGAGAAAGAGCAACAGGAAAGAGGACAGCCTTCCTGCTGAAAGCAAACCGGATCAGAACCTTACATTAGATTGTTTTCTATATTTTTATTTTAAATCAATTCTGTTGTTTCTCTTCCTTCTGCACTGGATTGAGGAAACAGCAATAATAAATAAATGTATCTGTCCAGCTTCCTCCTCTTCGTCCCCCAGAATGACGTGTGGGTGACGGATTTAAATAAAAGATGTCTGGGCAAACTGTGACCTCCTCGAGTTAAAAGTGAGCATCCAAGGAAATTTACTGTGTTAACTGCACTACATTCTGCAGTCACACAGCACCAGAAAAAATATGTCTTACTGTACAAAGCACCTGCAAATAATAAAGCAAGTAATGAAAAGTTCATCCATCATTTCACTTCCACTAATCAGTCTTTTGACCAGTCTAAAAATAAAAAGACTAAAAAGAAACTGAGACTTAGCAAGAAGAACTAAAGATATGTGGATTATGAAGTCTCAGTTCCACCACAGCTTCAACATCCCTGGATCTTCTCCTTTAAAGCTTGGAGAAAGGCACGTCTTTCGGACTCTTCTTTTCCAGGGCTGTTTGCGCTGACTTCATAAGATCCTGTGTCTGCAACATGTTCATGTTCCAAGTAGCCTGGAGACACGGAGGAGAAATCTCAGATTTCGACCGCTCTACTTTGTGTTTGCGGCCATACTGTGTGTGCATGGGTCTACCTTGAGGCTAAAAATGCTATTCATGTCTTAGGCAGATTCTTACCATGTAGTCTAGGCTCTCAGTTACACTGTGGTCTCAGGAGTAAAGGAGGTTGATTTTAATTCCCTGGACAGCGACGGGACTCCGGCCTGCAATCTCACCTGCTATTTCCAGAGCTCCGGCAATCACTGACTATCAGGGAACACACGACTGCAGAGATGAAGAACAGAACACACACTTGCCTTCATTTATACTAAATAATTAAGCTACATGAAAAAAATACACGGTACAACCCAAAGTCACATTCTTCTGTTATCATTCCATATCTTCCATGTGTCAGTCCAGAATTTCACCATTTTGTGATCACAGAAATTAACGCAAAATCAAGAAACTCCACAATATTCAGAGGAGCTTCCACTTTTTCAAAGTTACTGCAGAACAGATTTGGGCCAAAACGTGTCATAACACGTCATCACCACAACAGGCCTTCAGCACAGGTTACTCTACTTCCTGAACAAGTGCGGACCTCATTCATGGGACAATTCACATTCACAGTTCCAGTGTAACCGAACTCGGACCACCTTCTACAGGTAGTCTCGGGTTCGGTACCGCAGTGCACTTCCCAGTCCACATTACGACTGTCACATTATCAACTTTTCATGCAAACTGCTCTGTTTTGGACTAAACTTCCAGTGTGAAAGCCCACTAGAACAGCCACACTGCAGAATTTTTCTGTCTACAAATGAATAAATTTCAGGTTTTGTAGCTCTTCTTTGATAAATGACAAGATGGTAATATCATAAAATAGTCCACTTTGTATTAAAACCAGACATCTGATGCTCACTGTGGTTTATTTAATCTTCAACAAACTGCAAATGTAAATAATTGTTCAGAGTGTGCCCCCTTGTGGTCAACTCTTTCATAGAGGCTTGTACGAGTCAGAACAATCAGCCCATTCTTATCTTCTCATCACTTACTGTCTCTATATATGATCATATGGACAAAAATAACTTGTTTACAGATCTTGGTGTAAACATGTAAGCAAGCAATGTATGGCAAGTTAATGTTCCTCATACCTTCACCTGAAAAAAGGCATCCTGTGTGCATAGACGAATATCACAGGCTGTGATTAGATCCATTCCTGCGAAAGAAGAAGAAATCAGATCCACAAAAAAAACTGTTAGTACTTCAGTCTCCTGCAGCTAAAAGCCCCAGTAAAAGATAACTCTCTGATGGTTAAAGCTTTGCAGGAAAAGTGACACCACAACTCTGGAAAGTTCCATCCATATTGTTTGCTGAGTGTATGAGATGATGATACTTAATACTCCCAACAGACCTGCTCCCACACACACGCCATGCACTGCCACCACCACGGGCTTTGGACACTGCAGACACATCAAACACAAAATTCAGTTTATATACCACAATGTATTACTCTAATAGGTTATTGATTGTACAAATACTACATGCATGTAGAACCCCTACATGCTTTATGTTTAATTTATGTAAGGAATAAACATGCGGTTATAGGAAAGTAGTCAACGATCCAATGAAGTGGAGTGACCGTTACCACCCTAAGGTAGAACTGCACATTCTGAAGTGTTTTATTCCCCTTATACCACAGCAAGTTGTCAACAAGTGCATTTCTTTATTAATTAAAGAAGAACATGTCATACACATTAATCTATTTTAAAGGCTGACCGATAGTGGATCTTACAGATGTCAATAACCAAGTCGGGTAGCACCTACTAATAACCACTGAATACTACTGAATGAAAATATAACACTTATAAAAATTAAGTTCACTTTATTACAAAAATAAACAGTACTGACCGTACCATGAAAATGTACTGCACTAATATATATATATATATATATATATATATATATATATATATATATATATATATATATATATATATATATATACATATACACACACACACACACACACACTATGAATAAATATTAAAGTAAATAAAAAGATAAAAGATGTACAGTATTTCACAAAAAGTGAGTACATCCCTCACATTTCTGTAAATATTTGATGATATCTTTTCATGTGACAACACTGAAGAAATGACACTTTGCTACAATGTAAAGTAGTGAGTGTACAGCTTGTGTAACAGTGTAAATTTGCTGTCCCCTCAAAATAACTCAACACACAGCCATTAATGTCTAAACCACTGGCAACAAAAGTGAGTACACCCCTAAGTGAAAATGTCCAAATTGGGCCCAATTAGCCATTTTCCCTCCCCGGTGTCATGTGACTTGTTAGTGTTACAAGGTCTCAGGTGTGAATGGGGAGCAGGTGTGTTAAATTTGGTGTCATCGCCCTCACACTCCCTCATACTGGTCACTGGAAGTTCAACATGGCACCTCATGGCAAAGAACTCTCTGAGGATCTGAAAAAAAGAATTGTTGCTCTACATAAAGATGGCCTAGGCTATAAGCAGATTGCCAAGACCCTGACACTGAGCTGCAGCACGGTGGCCAAGACCATACAGCAGTTTAACAGGACAGGCTCCACTCAGGACAGGTTCCACTCAGAACAGTCCTCGCCATGATCGACCAAAGAAGTTGAGTGTACGCGCTCAGCGTCATATCCAGAGGCTGTCTTTGGGAAATAGTGCTGCCAGCATTGCTGCAAAGGTTGAAGGGGTGGGGGGTCAGCCTGGGCTTTGGAAACTGCAGACACAAACACAAAATTCAGTTTGTTAAAATGTATTACTCGAATAGGTTATTGATTGTGCAAATACTATATGCATGTAGAACCCCTACATGCTTTGCGTTTAATTTATGTACGGAATAAACATGCGGTTAAATGAGCTTCATTTTGGTAAAATGTTAATATAATGATGTGTTTGACCTTATATACAGCCACAATACCAACTGCAACAGTGTTGACTTCACAAAATACAGGTTTTTATTTCCTGAAAAGTAACAGTGTGTCATATGAGGTTTCCACTTGAGAGTGACATGTACAGTGTCCTCCACTAATATTGGCACCCTTGGTAAATATGAGCAAAGAAGAAAACCTTTTGTTCAAAAAAATATTCACAAAAATACTCTGCTCTCATGGACAAACAATTGCAAACACCACAAGTTTATATTAAAAAATATTTGTTAAATAGGTGTATAACAATTATTGGCACCCCTCTGAATCCATGAGAAATGTATTTGAAGTGTATTCCTTTGGTAACGCATAAGCCAAATTCTCTTACTCATTCAGAACAATAAGTGAGGCCAAGATATATTCAGTGGTGCTTGAAGGTTTATGAACCCTTCAGAATTTTCTATATATATGAATAAAGATGACCCAAAACATCAGATTTTTACACAAGTCCTAAAAGTAGACCAAGAGATCCCGTTAAACAAACGAGACAAAATGATAATATTTGGCCACAGACAGATTGTGCACAAATGGAGGAAATTCAAGACCATCATTACCCTCCCCAGAAGATATCAACCAACAAAGATCACTCCAAGAGCAAGACAAGTAGTAGTCTGTAAGGTCATAAAGGAGCCAGGGTAACATCTATGCAACTAAAGGCCTCTCTCTCACTGTAGTGAAGGTAAGGGTTCTGTTTAGTTTGACTTACCTAGGGCTGCTCCTATCACACAAACCATTGAAGTGAATAGCATGGAGGTGGTATTTGAAGTTAACGCAGGCTGTGGAGTGATCATCAGTAAAGATCAACATTCAAACATCAAAGATGTACCAGGACATAAGTTGGCTAACGTATTGGAGAGACAATCCGAGGTGTTCAAAGAAGAGTTGGGTCCACTGCTGGAGAGAGAACTCCAGAGGCTGGTGGAAGACAAGATCATTGAACCAATGCAGTTTGCAGAGTGGGCAGCTCCCATTGTTCCAGTCAGGAAACTGATGGTTCTATCCCAATTTGTAGGGATTATAAATTCGCAGTAAATCCAGCTCTAGTGTGGAGCAGTATCCAATTCCCAAGGTAGAAGATTTATTTGCTCAGTCGGCAGGAGGAAAAATTCTCCAAACTGGACATGACCCATGCGCATCAGAAGATAACGCTGGACAGAAATTCCAATAAGTACATTACAATTAACATGCACAAGGGATTGTGTACTTACAACAGGCCACCATTTGGAGTTGCTTCAAATCCAGCAATCTTCCAGCGCACAATAGAAGGGATTCTGCAAGACATCGCACGCGTCACAGTTTATCTGGATGGCATTTTAGTCTCAGGGGCTAATGAACATCTGCAGAACTTGGATGAGTAGGATAGAAAAGAGTGGACCGAGACAAAGAAGGAGCAAGTGCGAGTTCATGGGAGAAGTAGAGGTATTTTTAGGTCACAAAATGAATGCCATAGGATTACAGTCGAAAGACAGGTCCTATATTATGTTTGAGGCAGCTGGCATTGTAGCCGTGAAATCAGCTAACGTTATGCTCCATGTGATGTTTGCGATATCCAGTTATTTGTTAAACGCTAACGCATTGCAATGTTATAAACTACCTCCAAATGGACCACCATGCATCGCCATTCAGCCCGTGTCCTGTCAGCTAAATGTAGCCTCATGTCACTAATAATTATTCACATGTTCATGCTTTTAATAAATCTTTTTATCCTGCCACCATATCAGTGAATTTAAACTAATGCTTGCATTCAGAGTATAAGGGGTGTATGTGCGTTTAGGAGTGCACCTTAGCACTTATTAGTCATGGTCAGAGTGTTTGAACTAAAATATCCCTCTCTCTCTCTCTCTCTGCCAGTATCAGCCAGAGGAGGATGTCCTCCAGGAGTTTTTAATTTTATAATTTTTTAAAATTCTCTCTTTTTAAAAAAATAAAAACCACACCGTGGTATTGAGCATCGTGTACTTTTGGTGGTATCAGTACCGACGACTAGATTTTTGGTATCGTGACATCCCTAATATGTAAGGAAATAGGATGAACTCTGCATACAGGGAAGCTTTGTGTTATGGGGGACTCGCGTAGTGATTCCACATCCGCGCCGTGTGGCTCTTCTAAGACAGCTACACCAAACCCTTCCGGGAATTACCAGGATGAAAGGCCTGGTGCGTAGTTATATGTGGTTGCCACACTTGGATGCAGAGGTGGAAGTCAAATCGTGTGCAGTCTGTCAGGAAAACAGAAACGCTCCGGCAAACGCGCCACTGCATGCGTGAGAGTTTCCAGGGCAACCGTGGAGAAGAATTCACATTGATTATGGTGGACCGGGGATGGGTAGAATGTTCTTGATCGTGGTAGAGGCATTCTCAAAATGGATAGAGGCTTATCTGTTAAACAAGTCTACATCCACAGTTACCACTCAGTGCTTAAGACAAACCTTTAGTCAACAACACAGGATACCAGAAGTAGTGGTGTCAGACCATAGCAGTTTCTTTGTTATGTTTTTTTACCAGTGCTGAATTCCAAGAGTTTATGGAAAGAAACGGAATCAAACACAAGCACAGCACCCTACCATGCATATTCCAGTGGTCTGGCTGAAAGGGCCGTTCAAACATTCAAAACCCTGATGAAAAAGAGTGCCGAGAGTCCGTTGAAAAAGCTAGCCAGAGTGCTGTTCATTTATCGAACGACTCCACAGTCGACCACTGGCAAATCAGCCGCTAAACTGCTGTGTGGAAGTAAACCGGTCTACACAGGGTCTCATTGAGACACAAACAATTGAGGCAAAAATGGTACCATGACCAACATGCAAAGGAAAGACATCTTGTGGTGGGTGACCCAGTGTATACCAGGAACTTCAGCTCTGGACCTACTTTTATTCCAGGTACAGTTCAGTAAAAAGACTGGTCCTGTATGGTGCACAGTAGCATTGGGAAGTGGGCAAGTAGTGCACTGACATATTGATCAGGTGAGAGACAGGCACAATGCAACATCAATAGCACCAGAACCAGAGTTGTTAGACACTTCATTGCCAGATGTTGACATTCCAGTGGCTTCTACAAAAGACTCAGGTTCTTCATTCTCTGAGGAAAGTCACATAAACAAAAACTAGGAGGAACTTCATGAAGTGGCTGCGTCAGAAACTTTCCTTGGGATGGAAAACCCTGAGTTGAGAAGGTCTACACGTACTAAATCTCCAAGCTATCTGAAAGATTATAATTAGTGTAGTGGTGTGTTCCCCAAACACAGGGCAAGAATGAACCCAGGAACTGAACTGAATCTCAAGAGAAAGTGGGGCATGCAATAAGACAATGGCCCAAAACAAAGAATGGTTAAAGAACAATAAAGTTATTGGTTTGGAATGGCCAAAACTGATGTCCAAGCCCATGTGCAGGACTAATCAACAGTTACTGGAAATGTTTAGTTGCAGTTATTGCTGCACAAGGGGGTTAGACCAGATACTGAAAGCAAAAGGTTCACATACTTTCGCCACTCCCAGATATGTAATATTGGATTATTTTCTGCAATAAATAAATGACCAAGTATAATATTTGTCACATTTGTTTAAATGGGTTCTCTTTGTGTAGTTTTAGGACTTGTCTGAAAATCTTGTGTCTATTTATGTAGAAATATAGAAAACTCTAAAGGGTTCAAACTTTCAAGCACCACTGTAGCTGTGTTGTGCAGCAAAAGGTTATTGAGCTTCACAAAATGGGAAGTGTCTATAAGAAAATAGCACAAGCATCGAAAATGCTCATTTCCACCATCAGGGCAATAATTAAGAAGTTCCAGTCAACTGGAAATGTTATGAATCAACCTGGAATTGGACGTGTGTCTATATCATCTCAATACACTGAAGAGGACGGTTCGAGTGGACAAAAATCTCCAAGGATCACAGCTGGAGAATTGCAGAAATTAGTTGTGTCTTGGGGTCAGAAAGTCTCCAAAACTACAATCTGAAGTCACCGACATCACCACAAGTTGTTGGAAGGGTTTCAAGAAAAAAGCCTCTGCTCTCATCCAAAAACACAATCAGGTGTCTTCAGTTTGCCAGACACTACTGGAACTTCAAATGGGATCGGGTTCTATGGTCAGATGAAACCAAAATAGAGCTTTTTGGTAATAAACACCAGAGGTGGTTTTGAAGCACACAGAGAGGTAGCCATATGGAAAAGTACCTCATGCTCACGGTTAAATATGGTGTCTTTAATGCTTTGGGGCTGTTTTTCTGCCAGAGGACCAGGACATATTGTTAGGATACATGTCATCATGGACTCTACCAAATATCAACAGATATTAAATGAAAACCTGACTGCCTCTGCCAGAAAGATTCAAATGGGCCGTGGTTGGATCTTCCAGCAGAACAGTGATCCAAAACATACATCAAAATCAACACAAAAACGATTTACTGACCACAAAATCATCAAGTCATTTAACACTAATGAGCAGTATTAAAAATATTAACATGGATATCTGAGTCTGATAATAAAATTAACTACTATTTACAGTCAAATTTTGTAGTGTTTAGGACATTTAACACCCTTCTGTCCACAAGAAACCAAAAGGGGGTACAAACTTTTACACTCCAATGTATTTGGTTGAAATTGCGCTTATAGAACAACTGAACAGCAACGTTTCCATACAGGTTTTAGTGAAATGTTTAACAATAGCAACTTGACTTGAAATGGATGATGTTTCATTAGCGTGGCCTGTGCCCAAATCCTGCACGACTGCGTATCTAGGTACACTACACACGGTCTGAACAAATGTAGTCTCTACCGCACCTAGTGCACTAGAGATAGAGATTCCATACAAGGTGATTTGGGACGGAGCCAGTGCACAGAAACTGTTTCCCTGCGAGAGGCGCAGATGGAGCTGGAGCTGTGTGACTGATTTGTGCACCTGTGACTACAGAACTACCTCAAGTCTCCACACGGAGCGCTGTTCAAGAGAAAAACACTCCTAAAGAACAAATCACTGCGCCAGCGAGACGTCAACCCTTTAACTAGACGTTCATCCCAATTCCACATAAATAGCGCAGAACTATTTAGGGCTGAGAGACAGTTCAAAAAGCACTGAAAATAAAGTCACTTGGTAAACAGTTGCTCTCTGCGTCACCCAGACAGCGAGGCGGATAAACTACAAGTTCCCGAGAAGCGTCAGATTTACTAAACTAACTAGTTCACCGTTTATAAACTAAATAAACTAAATAAGCTAAATAAACTCCCACCAAGTTAACTCAAGTTAGTACTTTATACTAAAACAGCCGCAGAGCTAACAAGCTAGCAGCTTAGCGAATAAATAAGGCCAAACGCGTTCACCTACCCACCTACAGTCGGGTGTGAAGTCTACAAGTTGCTCAGTGCTGCGTTTCCTCTCCACTTCTGTAGTTCTCCGTCATTATCCACATTATCCTTTATTTCATGCTATACCAGCGTAACACAAAAATGACAATAATGATAATAATAATAATAATAATAATAATAATAATAATAATAATAATAATAGTCCATTATATCCTTTTACATCTCTCCACTAACTGTATTTAAGACTTTTCCAATGTACCTGACCTATGCTGAATTATTGAGCTATGTTTAGGAATTTGGGACAGCTTGAAAATGATTAGATTAACAGATAAACATCTGTACTTGAAGGCAGCAATAAATGATGTCACATGATTTAAGTCATGTTATTTCTATCTAGCAGTTCTATTTCAAAGGCTTCAGGGACTTGTTGCTCAACCCACTTGCATTAAAGGGATCATAATTTTAGTATTAACAAATTGTTGTTTTTTCATTCACCTATCAAGGCCTTGGAATGATATTAATTTGACAGTTCTCTGTGTGTAGGGTTTTGAGCAATAGAGTATTATCGAAGTAGAAAGCAGACACAATATTTCAACTTTATTCATTCAATCATTTACCTTCAGTAACCAAAATCTTGATAGTCGAGTTTCCTCAAGACCGTGGATGTGGGATTGAGGAGACCCGCTTCATTCTTTAGAGCTCTACACGGCCAAAGGTTATCTTGGGTCTCAGTAAATGAGCTGAACAGTTTGTGTCTAGGCAGGATATCATGATCGCTAGATCCAGAACTGTGTGAAATCAGACACCGTGGCAACTTGGACTGGACTCTTTGTAATTACTCCAAAGGAGTAATTGAACCACTTTTAAATATAATCAATTCTTCCCTAAGCACTGGCTATGTACCTAAATCACTTACATTAGCAGTTATTAAACCCTTGAATAAAAAACCTGATCTTGACCCGTCTCAATTGTCCAGCTATAGACCAATATCAAATCTCCGCTTCATCTCTAAGATTTTAGAAAAGGTTGTACACAGCAGCTCTGCTCGTACTTAGATAGGAATAACATTCATGAAATGTATCAGTCAGGATTTAGACCTCATCATAGCACAGAGACAGTAGAAAGTAGTTAAAGTAGTAAACGACCTTCTACTGACTTACGATCAGGGTTGTGTCTCGCTGCTTGTGTTACTCGACCTTAGTGCAGCTTTTGATACTATAGATCACACTATTTTCCTTGATAGATTAGAAAATGTTGTTGGTATTAAGGGAACAGTCCTCTCCTGGCTCAGGTCTTATCTGACCGATCGTTATCAGTTCGTAGATGTAAATGGTGATTTCTCCATGCGTACTGAGGTTACTTTTGGAGTTCCACAGGGTTCTGTTTTAGGCCCACTGCTCTTTACTTTATATATGCTACCTGTTGTGGATAAAAATGACATGAAATAAACATGAGGGAGACTTAGTATGAGTAATATGTAATTTTATTGATAATTCACAGGACTGGTGGGTGCGTAATCTTGAGGAGAGCGGTGGGGGGAAGAAAATGGGGTGCGTCCTGGGGACATGGGATAGTCAGCAAAGGTGAAGTGAGAGGACCACTGAGAGTGGGGCGGACTGGCAGGTGAGAAGAGGGAAGAATGGTTGGGGCCCAGGTCTGAGAAGGTGACATCCTCCTCAGACTGAAAGCTGGAGGGGGGTTTTGGCTGTGTAGAGGCGTCAATACACACGTTCATGGGGCAGATTCTGTATCGGAGAGGGGGGCCCGCATTTCCATTTCCAGAGGGGGTGCTGCGAAGAAAGTTAAGTAGCACCATGATATCAGCAGTGAGATGTGCAAGCTGATAATGAGTGTCCAGATCGAGATCCAGATCCAGATCCAGTAAAGGGGAGAAGAAGGAATGACAATGGGCACCTAGACACACAGAAGCGGTATTAGGTGGATATTAACAAATTGGATTTACACTTTAAAGATCTTTAAGAGTACTACACTATGGTTTATTAGTCGAAAAGTCAAACAGAAGTATAAGAGCTGAGGAGCACTAACACACACACACACTCTCGCACAGTCAAGGGCGGGCATGTAGACATAACACACACACACACATAACATTATAACTTTATAAGAATAATAAAAAGGAGTATTAAGATATTATAAGGGAAATATCTTATAATAATAGAATAGTATAGAATCTTTATAAAATACAGAATAGTAGGATATGTAGGACAGTAGAACTGTAATGATATTATGAAGTAGGAAGTACAGTAAACCGTTTTTTAAGCAGTATAACTATATATAAAATAGAGATATAGAGCAAATATGAAAATAAATTATAAACTAGAAATACAGAAAAATGGAACTTACTCATAATTCAGATGGGGAAGATTCTTGTCTCGCAAGGAAGGCCTTAATTTTAAGAGAAAACCATGAGGAGCCATTTATAAGGGTAGCTGAGTCAAGCTGCTCCCCCCCGCGCGAGATAATAGTGAAACCAAGGTCACTCTACATTGTTTTGTCTCTCCACTTTTGATTCTATGTGTAATTTGAAAAACCCTGGTTTTGATTCTATGTGTAATTTGAAAAGCCCTGGTTTTAATTCTATGTGTAAGTTGAAAAGCCCTGTTTTTTGAGCTAATGGTAAGTGGAACAGCCCTTTTTTAGAACATAATAGTAAGGTAGATGAGCTCTTTTTTAACCCTATTGGTATTGATATCATAGTCTTCTTGAAACATATGGGTTATTTACTGTGTAAATACAGTATAAATACTGGAGCTTAAGCTCAGGGTATCAGATCACTTCTGAGAATTCTCATCGGTGTGGATCTCGTGTGGTGGAACGGAACCAATAAAGCTGGACCCTTGCTTCTTCTCACTCACGGCTGGTGTCTTTTTTTCTATCTCCAACTGGGCTCAGAGGTAGATGTGAGTATTGGCTTCTATGTTGAATTTTAAGTGTTTTTGGGTAATAGGCTAAATTTGAGCCATTTGAGTCAAATTATTCGTAAACATGGAATTAGCTTCCACTGTTATGCTGTGATGATACACAGTTGTATGTTTCAGCGAAGCCAGAGGACAGACAGAAGCTTAGTAAAGTTGAGGATTGTGTAAAGGACATTAGACATTGGATGTTAATTAACTTCCTTCTACTTAATTCTGATAAAACAGAAATACTTTTATTAGGCCCACGTGCAGCTAGAAGTAATCTTTCTGATCACATGGTTACTCTGGATGGTCTTTCTGTTTCATCATGTACAGCAGTTAAAGACCTTGGAGTGATTATTGACTCCAGCCTATCATTTGATGCTCATGTAGATAATATTACTAGGATAGCCTTCTTTCATCTCAGAAATATTTCTAAAATAAGAAACATATTGTCACTACATGATGCGGAAATACTAGTTCATGCATTCGTCACCTCTAGATTACTGTAATGCCTTACTGTCTGGATGTTCCAGTGGGAATATAAATAAGCTCCAGTTAGTCCAGAATGCAGCTGCTAGAGTCCTAACTAGAACTAGAAGATACGACCATATCACACAGATATTATCAACACTGCATTGGCTCCCAGTAAAATCTCACATTAACTATAAAATACTTTTATTAACCTATAAAGCACTAAATGGTCTCGCGCCACAGTATCTAAGCGACCTTTTGGTGTTATATGATCCGCCACGCCTACTTAGATCAAAAGATGCAGGCTATTTGACGGTGCCTCGAATAGTGAAGGCTACAGCAGGGGGAAGAGCTTTCTCTTATAGAGCCCCACAGTTATGGAACAGTCTTCCTATTAGTGTTCGGGACTCAGACACAGTCTCAGTGTTTAAGTCTAGGCTTAAAACATATTTGTTTACTCAAGCCTACCCTGACTAGATTCTGTTCTACTACTTCGCAGTCATAATGATCTTTTTTCTCCCTCTCTCCTTTTGCCGAGCCCCACACAAATTTTTTTGTTTAAAAAAATCAATTTCATGATGCAGCTTATTATTAGAGCTGCAATTAACGATTATTTTCACAATCGATTAATTGGTTGATTATTTTTTCGATTAATCTGATGAGGGTGGGGCAAACTTTCATTTTGTTTATTTAAAATAAAATCCACAAACTGAGTGTTACAAATATAAATTCAGACTAAAACTTTACACAACTGTTTGTCCAAAACAGAAAAGAACCCAATACATACACACACACACACACACACACACACACACACACACACACACACACACACACACACACACATATATATTATTAATTTAGGACTGTAGTTTAATTCGGTGCTTTTTGTGAATCCATAAAAAAATAATGCATAAGTACTTATATAATATAAATGTAAACTAACTAAATAAGATAAATATATATAAACATTTATAAATAGTTAGATAGATAGCATTATTTTTTATGGATGCACAAAAAGCACAGAATTAAACTACAGTCCTAAATTAATAATAAAAACTCACTTTCACTGCACCTTGTGGTTTCTGTTCCTCTGTGTCTTTAGGAACATTATTTTATTTTTGGTCATAATATTTGAATTAGACATTACAGATCTTACTCACGCTACACTCTGTATCAGCGCGTCTACACCGCGCGTGACCAGCAACGCGGCCTCGTTACTAACACATCACTTCTGACAGAATTTACACTGCAAGCGCGCAGATACAGCATATAATGACAAACTTAAATGAAACTAAACCTTTTGAGCAGCTTGTGACCGCATCACTGTCATACTTCCGTGCTCCACAGACTCCACTTTATAAAGTTTATAAACCTTCTCGGAGGTGTTTAATCCCTGACTTAGAGGACGCACACTTTCTTCCTCAGTCACGTGATGATTTCTCCTCCGTCTGATGAGGACTGAGGTCATGTTGGGAATAAAAGATAACGCTGACAGAAAGTAAACTGAAGAAAGTCAGTGTCGGTGACTCTGAGGCTAAAGCTAGCGGAGTCGCATTACGTGCGTGTGACGATTTGCTGACATTGCTCCTCTTCCGACTACCTGCTCAAGTGACGAGAGGTTAGGCTTTGTCACGTTGTCATAAAATGGTGTCGGTGCGTTTGTATCGGGGTAGTTTTACAAGTACGAGTACATGAACACAGTATCGGGCCGACACCTGAGTACTGGTATACCTGAGTACAGGAGCAGTGATGAGAATAAACATGACTTTTGGTGCTCATGATTAAATATGGCAGTTTTATTATGAACCCACTACATTAGAGAAGGAAATACTGAATGTGAAGTGTAGTAGTGCTAGTGCATGTGAATAGATTATCAGTTTAGATACTGACCCTGAACACTACTAACATGCAGTGCTTTCTTGGGGTGGTGCTGAAGTTGGAGTTGAACCGGTAAGAAAGATATTAGAGAGAGGCTTCCTTACAGTCCTGAGGATGTTCAATTAGAACCTGCACCAAACTCACCTGATTCAAGTCATCAGCTAATTAAGCGGCCTGCATGAGCTGAGGTGGGTGCTTTAGAGCAGATAAAACACCAAATGTGTTAGATAAGAGTTCAGAGTCTGTGTTCTAGACACATGATTTAGAGTAGAGACTTGGGTCCTGAGCTTTGGAGTTATTCTGATTATCGGTTTCAGTGAGGAAGTGACTGAAATTAAGGAGAGGAACTGAGAATAAAGTTATAGTCTTGCTGAGTAAACAGAGAATAAGGCTATATTAGTGTTACGGGGAAAAAATAAGCTCGTAGCAGCGCTGATGAAATACATGTACATGTCAAAAACTGCTAGAAAAAAACTCAGAACATTTGCTTAGCCTAATACTATTTTTTTCCATCTGCACATAATTATTATTGTAGCAGCTTCTTTTGCAATAAAAAGGCTTAAAGTCGAGGGTCCCTGTAAGTATCTATGGAGAGAGAGGAGCAGTGAACCATTGACATCATGTACAGAGTTAGCATGAAGGTGTGACTGAGAGTTTTTAGAAATCATTTCCTAATCTTATGCTAATATGAATACTACAATAATAATAATAATAAGTGGAAGAAGAAGAAGAAGAAGAAGAAGAAGAAGAAGAAGAAGAAGAAGAAGAAGAAGAAAGAATAAAGGGTGATAAAATAAATGGATTCTGTGTAAAACTTTGAACTGGATGAGTCCAAGATGAGCACAGGAAGTGGTAGACTGTATCCTACCTATAGCACGTTCCCAACACTCTTCACTTATCTGTACTCCTAACTCCGTTTCCCAACACATTCTTAATTTTGGTGCTCGCCTCACTACCTAACGCCAGAATAAAATCATAAATCTTAGATATCATTCCTCTCTGATGTGGATTGTTTGAAAAGAAGCTTTCCCAAGCCTGAAATAAGAAAAGAAACTTCGGTAATCTATTCATTTTAATAACATTGATCCTGCCAATTAGAGAAAGGGGGCGGTTACCCCAACTCTGAATGTTGGATTTAACCTTTAAGATAAGGGGAGTGAAATTAGCTGATACAAGATTAGATAAAGAACTTTTAGGGAATCAAACAGTTCAGTGAACTGACTCAGTGAATCAGTAAATCAGACGCGTCAAGAAGTTTCACACGTTACTAATCTTTCCATCCAAGGACGACTACTTATTTTTCTGAAGAAAGGTTTAGAGCGTTGAAATATTTACCGTTATTGCTGATGGAAATGCAGACTATCGATAAAATTTCCCACGTCGACACAATCTTTTTTAATTTCCTTTTTTTTTCGTTTCACTTGAGCGCATAAACTCTATGTCGATAATTCAAACATTGTGGGAAAATGTCATTCACGCAAAGAAATCAGGGAACCGCTGGTGGGCATGACAACATCTCAAACACGTGGGCCGTGACTTTCTGTAAAGTGTCTGCACGGTCTCTCGCAGACCCGTGGGTGTCACCGTGTAGGGGCGGTTACTTGGTGTCCTATCAGACAAGCACCTGCTCCATTCCGTCTAGCGCTGGGCGATTATATCAATATAATATCTGTATCGTGATAAATGATTACGCAATACACTTTTCTGAGAGATCTTGGTACAGCGATGTATTTTTTTAAGTTTTTGATCATTACAAATTAAACGGTACTGAATAGATGCTGTTTATTTGATGTGATAAAAAAAACACTTACTCTTCTCTGTCTACATTAAAGAAAACTTTTTTTATTTTTATTTTACTGCTGTTTTTTGCAGACAGTTTGTTGGCTAAATTGTATATTGAGGTATGCATCATGTATCATAGAAGTATCGTGATATGATATGTTTTTGTCATATCGCGCAGACCTTCTGATTTTTCATACAATTGCAATTATTTGTGGAATTAAAATAACAGCTGTCTGCCAAGTTTCATTTCATTGTCCCATAACACAAAGATTTGAGGGACACAAAAGGTAAGCGATTTGCGATGCGCTCAAAATCTCATTTGGAAATGGCTAAAGGGCTGAACTTGAATCATTTGAATGAATCACTAAATCAGTCAGTTCAGAGGATTGAATCAGTGAATCATTTCTTGGACAGTTGTGTTTCTTTATATAAAAACAGAACTCTAGAAAAATGTTAAACTTTATCTTTAGCTCAATGACTTGGTGAAATGTGGAAGTCAGTTTGTGTGAAACGTGCATATTGCACATTTGTCTCTGGTCAATCTTGAAAATAAACGTGTCTTTTTAAAAAAAAATGTTTTATCTTCTTCAATAACAGCGATGAAGAATCCATTAAGGTGTACGTCCGCGTGCGACCTTTGACCCAAGGCCGGCTGAGGACAGACGGAGAACAGGATTTATGTTTGACGGTGACCCCGGATCATACGCTGCGTCTGAACTCCAAACCCAAGCCGCGAAACTTCACCTACGATCACGTGGCGGACATGGACGTGACTCAGGTGAGAGGAGCGAAAGCGAAGAGTGAATCAAACAAAACACCTACAACAAATAGTTTAAAAGAGTCAACTCACTGAAGTGAATCATAACGGCGAGTTCAGTAAGTTTGATTCACCAAAAGAGATTCAACGTTTATGGTCTTAAAGCTTTTTATTAGTATTATTGTGGTTTATTTAAACCTTCAGCTTTATCATGTTTTTGTGTTTTTAGGGCTTTTTTTAAGAGTAAACTGTTTTAACTGCTGTGTGTGTGTTTATCTGTCCTGCAGGAATACATGTTCTCCTTAGTCGCTAAAATATCGTGGAGTCGTGCACGCATGGTTACAATGGCACGATATTCGCATAGTGAGTCTCCAGACTGTACAGAACAACATGCAGTTTCTTTACTCGCAATAATCAGTCAGCTTCAAAACTATATATATATCAAACGAAATCTGGTGTTAGAGTGATTGATCTTTTTCCTCCTTATTTTCCCGATGATGCAGTGGACAGACGGGTTCAGGGAAGACCTTTACCATGCTGGGTGAGTTTTATACACACGCACACACACACTGAGGATCCGTCAGCATGTTAGTGTACAGTGCTAATGAAACCCTGTGTGTGTGTGTATGTTTTAGGGCCGAACGAGCTGACGGATTTCTCTGATCAGCTGCGTGATGTTATTCCTCATAGCATTGAGCATTTGTAATCCCTCATGAGCAGAGTGGGGGCGGAGGTGAGCTGTTACATTCAACCTCACATCAAACACGCTACCTGCACCACCCTCCTGTCTGTAGACACGGCAGCAGACCTGCCCACTCGTCAATAAGCCCACCCACTCGTCCACAGACCGCCCGCTCGTCAATAAGCCCACCCACTCGTCCACAGACCACCCGCTCATCAATAAGCCCACCAACTCGTCCACAGACCACCCGCTCGTCAATAAGCCCACCCACTCGTCCACAGACCGCCCGCTCGTCAATAAGCCCACCCACTCGTCCACAGACTGCCCGCTCGTCAATAAGCCCACCCACTCGTCCACAGACCCACCTGCTCTTCAATAAGCCCGCCCACTTGTACATAGACTCACCCCAGTCATCACTGAGGTCACCTCTGTGTTTTAAATTGTGCACTGCTTAGATTAAAAGTGCATTATGGGTAATCTTCATTTTCTATGGTACATCATTTGACACTAATCTGTAGCAGTGCATTTTGGGATTTTATCAGCCGGATGTTCTGGTCACATTACACAATATTGTAAGTTTGTGTGTGTGTGCGTGTGTGTGTGTGTGTGTGCGCGCACGTGCAGTCTGCAGTAGGAAAGAGCTTCTGTGTAAATGCTCCTTCATCAAGATCTACGAAGAGAAGCTCTTTGACCTCCTGGGCAGCGCCTCAGTGAGTCTGGTCCTCAGAGAGGACATTGAGAAAGGAGTCTTTGTGGAAGGAGTGGTGGAGAAATACGTGGCTTCAGCCACAGATGCCTACCAGGTATACACACACACACACACACACACAGACCACTAGTTATAGACAGTATGTCTTTAGTTGATTGATTTTGCTTCAGTCTGACTGTCTGTGAATCAGTTTTGAACATATTTTGAACTAATTGGATTCACTGATTCATTACACAGAAACTGGATCAGTTGTTCAGAACAAAGAATCAGCACAGTTAAACAGCACAGCAAACAGTTCAGAACTGAGCAAGTGAATCTCTATCAAATTACTGACTCAAGTTAAGTTTTAGAGCAGAGTATTCCTACCCTGAACCTGTGAATCACACTCCTTCAGAACGCTTAAACTATACAATAAATTAGTAAATTAATCAAACTTAAAACCGATCTAATAAATTGGTGAGGTATGTTAGTTGTCCGGAACAGAAAAGTGATAAATTGGTGAACTGGGCAAGCTCAGAACTGATTCATTTAACTGGTTACACAAACAGAACAGAGAATTAATACAGTGAATCAGTAAATTAAACAGTTCAGAATCGATTCAGTGAATCAATTAATCAAGCAGTTTGGAACTAATACAGCAAATTAGTACTTCAAACTTGTTCAGAATTAATACAGTGAATCAGTAAATTCACCAGCTCAATTGATTCAGTGACAATTCATAACTGAGGAAGATGACGCTCTGCGTGCTGGGAGAGAGGCGGCTCTGGACGCTCTGCATGCTGAGAGAGAGGCAGCTCTGGACGCTCTGCGCACTGAGAGAGAGGCGGCTCTGGACGCTCTGCGCGCTGAGAGAGAGGCGGCTCTGGACGCTCTGCGCGCTGAGAGAGAGGCGGCTCTGCGTGCTGAGATCAATAGGCTCAGACTGGAAATTGTGGTGCATGCTCGGAGTCAACCCTTGTTTATCAGTGTTTATTTACAGTCACAGTGTTTAACCTCACGTTTCCTACCTCGCTAGGCCCCACTGGAGGTCATGGCACTCATTACTCGGATAACAGATGCGTTAAAGTAACGTCTGAACTTATTCACTCTTATTCTCTGTCTCTCTCTCTACACGTTCATTACGCACCGGTTTGACTGACTGCATTTAACGTGCAGACTAGGAGGACAAGCTCGCGCAGGCCTAGATGAGACGACTGATCCTTGAGCAGAAGGTACTACACTGAAATACACCAGCCCCCCCGGTCAGAGTAACTCTTCTGCACTGTAGCTTTGTAGATAGAAGTTGTTTTAGTTTGAGATGGCGTCGTAACCCTCAAGTTCGAGTTTAAAGCAGAAGAAGCGTTACAGGAACTTGTCATTAATGTCTCACTGTGACCCGAAAGCTGCTTGTTGGATGTTAATGTAAGATTAGAAAGTTCAGCTGATTTATCTCCTCTCAGGTGTGTGTAAAACAGAACCTGGCTGTGTTCCTTGCAGTGTGTGAATCCTATTTGTCTGTGTTTTCAGACGAAGGCGGTGGAAGACCGACACCGGAAATAAACAAAATACAGCTGAAGATTGGAAAAACCTCACCTTCCAGTCTCCAGCTGTGTCAGGTTCCTGTTCCTGCCTGACAAGAGCGGAGCCTGATGTGACGATCTGCTGATGGAGCCCATCCACCTCAAGATTTGAGGATAGTTTAATTTAACAATCATGGTGAAATGTAAACAGCAACCTTGATGTTAGTTGTTTGTTGCCATGGTTACATTCTAACATCATAAAATATGGTGCTTTCGAATGGTTTCCAACGTTCATTGTGTTTATAAGAGGTTTCTACAAGAAAGTTTGGTTAGCAGAAGTTTGGTTAGCAGTTGATGCTGTGTGTAATTAAAGTGTAATTTTAGCAATACATTGTCTTTTCTTAGTAATTTATTTACAAATCTGAGTGAAATGTCTATTTCCTGTAGCACTGTTGTGTTTCCACCATCATTCCGTCTTTACATCCTTACTAACGTCTTAATAGCTATGGCCCAGCTAGCTAAAGTGTCCGCCTTACCAACTGCAACATGTTTCTCAGTTGCCTAGTAACAGTGTTTTTATGACTTCACGATGAGCATATGATTTTGGCATATACTACTTTTAGTATTGGACCTTAGCCAATCAGAAATGAATATTTTCTCTCTCTGTCTCTCTCTCTTTCACACACGTGTTGACGGTTACACCATTTCTTACCTGTTTAGTTGCTAGGTAACTGGCCAACTTTCATCTGATTAAGCTCTCTGTGTTTCATTTCTTTATAGCTCAGTCACCTGGAAAAATGTGTGCACATGCATGGTTGTGTGTATGTGTGTGTGTATTTGTGTGTGTATGTGTGTGTGTGTGTACACACAATGTAGCGAGTCATCAGGTTCTCATGTAATTGTTTTGGCAACACTGACCCGTGCTGTTGCTCATGTGTGAAAGGAATGAAGTGTTAATGAAAAATTGGCAGTGCGAAGTCTGATAACCAGCATGGTCTGCTCCACGCACTCTGTGTGTGTCTGTGTGTGTGTGTCTGTGTGTCTGTGTGTGTCTGTGTGTGAGTGCCAAGAGAGTTACATTGTTATTATTATGTTATTATAAGGCATTGTGTCTATCACAGTCTTTGGCTTGCTGCTCAAATGAAATGTATATGTTCGATTGTTCTCTCTGTAACATGGCCGTTCTTCTGAACTAAACAGCGTCAAGCTTGTTAGAAGAAGGATATACAGGGTTCCCACGTGTCTCCATAAAACCTGGAAATCCAGAACACTCTGTACTCTGTATGTTTCTGATCGTATAACAGTACCTGTGAAAGTGGGAGGAGTTCGCTGGAGGCAGACCTCACACGTTTAAACTATTGAGCACGAGACACTAATCTTAGTAAAATAAATAAAGCTGTCTCTCTCTCCTTTTGTCTCTCTCTTTTCTCACTATTTCTCTCTCACACTCTCTCTCACCGTCTCTCTCGCTTTCTGTTTCTCTTTCTCACTTTTTCTGTTCCACTCTTGCCATTTCTCTCTCTCTCTCTCTCTCTCTCTCTGTCATTGCATGAATTCAGCCGTGAATAATGCAATGAGTTTTAACAAGGTCATAAAACCTCCAATTAACACACACACACACACACACATATGTTCCCTGTCTCCCTCACTTTCTGTCTATCTTTGTCACACTTTGTCATGTGCGCACACACACCCACATATAAGCACACACACACACAGGCTTCTCAGAAGAACACAGCTGTCGTAATGGAGGAGGATAACAGAGTGATTACTGGAAGTGAAGGATGAGAGGAAGAGAGAAATGAAAGGACTCCAGATGCAAGAGTAGCGTCCACTGTGACTCCGCCTTCCCAGCTGTGTGCAGCTCTGCACCTCTTACAGTCCAAAATGAACACTACTCAAGCTCAGTGAAGGAAGAATGGCTCTGTGTTTAACAGAAACAGTGAAGGGGCATGGTTTCTGTGACCAGTGTAGGAGGCGTGGCTTCTGTGTTTGATAGAACCAGTGAATGGGGCGTGATTTCTTTGACCAGTGTAGGAGGCGTGGCTTCTGTGTTTAACAGAATCAGTGAAGGAGGCGTGGCTTCTATTTAACAGTAATAGTGAAGGAGGCGTGGGTTCTGTGACTGTCAGTTACAATGAAGGAGGCGTGGCTTCTGTGTGTAACAGTACCAGTGAAGGAGGTGTCGCTTGCCCGTCAGCTCCAGTTAAGGCATGTCCTCTGGCTTCCTGTGTGTGTGTGTGTGTGTGTGTGTGTGTGTGTGTGTGTGTGTGTGTGAGAGTGTGTGTGAGAGAGAGAGAGAGAGAGAGAGAGAGAGAGAGAGAGAGTGTGAGAGAGAGAGTGTGTGAGAGAGAGAGAGAGAGAGTGTGTGTGTGAGAGAGAGAGAGAGAGAGAGAGAGAGAGAGAGAGAGAGAGATACCTCCAAACCGGTGCATAAGTAAGACTTTCAACTCTGTGTTATTCTGTAGGTATCTGTGTGTGTGTGTGTGTGTGTGTGTGTGTGTGTACACTTGCTAGGTCTTTTTATCTCTCTCCTCTCACCATATTTACATGTGACATTTCAGATCAGCATGAATCGTCTCTGCTTTCTATCTTGCGCTCTCTCTCTCTCTCTCTCTCTCTCTATCAGACACTCTCTCTCTCTATCTCTCAGACACACTCTCTCTCTATCTCTCACACTGTCTCTCTCTCTCGTGTGCGCATGGACTGAGTGAGTGGGCGGAGTCAGAGCGGAAGTGAGTGAGTGTGCGCGGAGCGTGGCCGAGGCCGCTGCTCCAAAGTTCGCTTGTTCATTTTTCTATCTATTTTTTCTTAAGAAATACGATTTCCTTTAGGTCTTTGGTTTCTGAGAGAGTTTAAATTACTATTGTTTGTTGTGCGTGTGTGTGCGCGCGCGCGTGTGTGTGTGTTTGTTTGTGTGTTTGTTTGTGTGTGTGTTTGTTTGTGTGTGTGTGTTTGTTTGTGTTTGTGTGTGTTTGTTTGTGTGTGTGTGTGTTTGTGTGTGTGTGTGTGTTGGTTTGTATGTGTGTGTGTGTGTGTGTGTGTGTGTGTGTGTTTGTGTGTGTGTGTGTTTCTCGCTGGCCTGGGTGGCTGCTTCCGTGGTTGGGAACATGGCTGCCTCAGGTATGGGGAAATGTTTTGGGTGTGGAGATTCTCTCACGCGGCGGCATGCTATTAAAGTAGCCACTACCGCTAGCGTTGAGGAGGTTAGTCTGGCTGTGGGGGAGAGTGTTGGATACGACAACATTCTGTCTGCGGCCCGGATGAATAGTGCCGTCGTGCTGTTTCTGAAAACGGTGGAGTTGGCAAACGAAATGGTGGACAGTGGAGTTGTGATTGACGATGTGTTCCACTTAGTGCTTCCTTTATCAACCCCGTCTAAAAAAGTCATCCTGTCTAATGTTCCTCCTTTTATTAAGGACGAGGTTCTGTCCCAAACTTTATCCCGCTATGGTAAACTGGTCTCTCAGATCAAGAAGATAGCGACTACAAGTAAATCCCCTCGTGTAAAACATGTCGTGTCTTTCAGACGGTTTGTGTACATGGTTCTGAAGGATAATAATGATCTGGATCTGACACTCAATGTAAAGGTGGAAGATTTTAATTATGTTATTTATGCTACTACTACTACAATGAAGTGTTTTGGGTGTGGTTTATCTGGTCATCTGCTGTGGGCCTGTCCGGAAAAATGGGTAAATCCCGAAAATAATGATAATGCTAACGCGGCCGCTGGTAACGAGATTACTGCTGGAGAGGGTGTTGGGTTGGATGGGGCCCACACACCGGGAGAGGGAGCAGCAGCACCTTCTCAGGTGGAGACACCTGAAGCTGGCCCCTCTCACCAGGGTGTCGGTGCTAAACCAGGTGAAGAAGAGAAGGCTGAGAGTGAGCCGGATTTATGTGATAAGGATACACAGGACAGTACGGTGTCACTAGATAGTGTGGATCTGTCCCTTGTTGATGAAGTTGCAGATGAAAGCTCTCATATGGATACAGAAGAGAATGTGTTCAAGGTGCCCCAGAGAAAGAGACGGAGAAACCGTCCTCATGCACAGGCTAAGAGGAAAGATGTTGCACAGGAGCTGAATTCTGTGGAGGTAAAGAGTGAGAGCGAAGGGTCCGACTGTAGTATTACATGTAGTGTAAATTTGTGATTAACAACTTGGTGTCCTCTATGCTGTGGCACCGTTTAGCATGTGTGGACCCTCCAGCACAACTGTTGGCTAAAATACAAGCAGTATTGGTGGACTTTTTCTGGGACCGTTTGCAGTGGGTCCTGCAGAGTGTACTTTTTCCACCCAAGGAGGAAGGAGAGCAGGGACTCCTTCATCTTGCCAGCAGGGGTGCTGCCTTCCGACTCCAGTTTATTCAGAGGCTCCTTGTTGGGCCCAGAGACCTTGTCTGGAGACCCTTGGCCAGAACCATATTGACCCGAGGCCGGAATTTGGGTCTTGCTGAGTCTTTGTGACTGATGGACTTGAGTTCTCACAAACTTCATAATCTCCCAAAGTTCTACCAAGGACTGTTTACTGTGTGGGGGATGCTCCACAAACAGAGAAGACCAGTCTGTGAGACCCTATCGTGGCTGCTGAAGGAACCAGTGGTGCATGGGACTCATTTCAATGTGGAGCACGTAGCAGGACCCTTTGTGATGCAGTTGTTCTGTTCAGCTGGGATTGTCACGCTAGGACATGTGGTCAAGCGATGTGGACCTGGTTTGATCAATGCTGCAGGCTTAGCCTCTCAAGTGAGAGTTACTTCCACCAGGGTCTTAAGCCAACTGCTCAACACATGGAAGCGCAAACTCACCAATATGGAACTGTCTCTGCTGAACAACTACTGTAACGGACACCGTCACCCAAATGCTGACGAACCCTTCCCTGAAGTGACCCTCTTTCCTGATTTTAAAGACTGTACAGGACAGCTGTTAGAGTCCAGAGGGACTCTCACAAACAGGTTGGAAGTCATGGGGGGAAAACTTATGTATTCTTTATTTGTAAAAGTGTTAAACAAAAGTAAACTAAGTGGTCGGGCTGATACTCCCTGGAGAGCTCATCTAGGTCTTGACAGTGAGGTCAGACCTGCGTGGAGAGCGCTACATAAACCACCGTTGACAAAAAGTGTTGGAGATTTACAGTGGAGAATTTTACACGGTATTGTGGCAGTAAACGCTTTTATTTCTGTTATTAATCCCAGTGTAAGAGATAACTGTCCTTTTTGTTTACAGAGGGAAACAGTCTATTGCTGCTTTTCAGAGTGCAAGAGACTATACACCTTGTTTCAGCTGTTACAACAAATGTTCATGATGTTTGGAGAAAAGTTTTCCAAGCAGTCGTTTATTTTTGGTTTTAGATACAGTCAGAAGGAGAGAAGGAAATGTCAACTGTTTAACTTTGTACTAGGTCAAGCAAAAATGGCAATTTATCTTAGTAGAAGAAACAAAGTTGAAGAGTCATTAGATTGTGATGCAAACACGGTGTTTGTTAGAATGGTAAAGGCCAGAGTAAATATCCACTTTGCATTCTACAGAACTACAAATAACGTAGAGGAGTTCATAAATATATGCTGTCTCAAAGATGTTTTATGTTCAGTAGTGGAGACTGTGTTGGGTAAAATCATGTTTATGTGTTTATATGTATGTATGTGTGTGTATGTACATGTGTATAAATATATGTATATATGTATGTGTGTATATATATATATGTATATTAGAGCATCAAGCTGTAAATAACCCTGTTTTCTCACACTCTCTCTCTATCTCTCCGACACACACTCACTCTCTCTCTCTCTCTCTCTCCGCATGCGCGGTAGTGGAGCGAGTGTGGCGTGTTGAGCGTGTGAGAGCGGTTGGCGTTTCGCCAGCTTTTTTCGGCATTTGATGCAATTTTTTTCCGTGTAAACATTTCGGATCAATTATTTGTGTGTGTGTTTGTGTGTGAACGAGTGTGAAAGCGAGTAAGTGTGTGCGTGTGTGTGTGTCGCGGTGGAGGAGCATGGCGGCTCCAAACACGCGGCTGTGTGAGAGTTTGACTCGCCGGCATGGTGTGAGGGTGGCGGGCAGGGCGAGTGTGGAGGAGTGTGTGTTAGCGATAGGAGAAGTGGTGGGACATGAGAACATTGTCTCTGCCTCCCGCATGAACAGTGCAATTGTAGTCTTTGTGAATGACGTTCATAGGGCAAACAAGCTAGTCCAGAAAGGAATTGTACTTAATAATGAGCTTACGATGGTCTCTTCCCTAAGTTCCCCATCCAAAAAGGTTATACTGTCTAATGTCCCTCCCTTCATCTCCGATGAGATAATATCCAAAGAACTGTCTAGATACGGGTGGTTGGTCTCCCCCATAAAGAAAATCCCCCTTGGCTGTAAGTCCCCATTAGTTAAGCACTTGGTGTCTTTTAGAAGAATGGTTTTTATGATTCTGAAAGATGGTGTAGAGGAATTGAACCTAGTGTTTAAATTCAGTGTAGAAGGCTATGGCTACAGCATTTTTGTATCTACAGACACAGACATAAAATGTTTTAAATGTGGCAAAATAGGACATCTTGTCCAGGCCTGTCCTGAGAGACAGAGTGACCCTGGTGTTTCTGAGCGACAGGGGCAGGAAGTAGCTGGGCCTTCTGGAGCCATTCCCCCTGCGGCTGCAGCTCAGCCCGCTGCTGAAAGCCCCGGAGTTGCTACTGCATCAGAGCCTAGTGAGAGCGAACCCCAATCTCAGCCTGTAGCCCAGGAACCCACGAAGGATATACCAACCTCAGAGAAGCCCTGCTTGACTGAAGTGGCTCCAGAGAAGTCCTGCTTGCCTGAACTAGAGAATCCTTGTTTGACCGATAAAGACGCAGTGGATTCTGGTGCAGAGCTGGAGATACCTGCGCTGGCAGAGGCAGGTACAGGGGTGCAGAGCAGTCGCTCAGAAGCACCAGTCACTATGCCGGGGGATGGGGGAGACGTGGAGATGGAGGACAAACCCATGTTTAAAGTACTGAACAAGCGGAAAAAACGAGGTAAGGGACAAGGGAGCAAACAGGCCAAAAGAGACACTAAAATGGACGAAAAAGAAACAGACAGCGATGATTACATGTCAGATTCTGTTTTCAACTTTGGCTCTCAGGAAGAAAAGTGAGAAGTTGTATACTGTGCTGAGAACATTAAGGAGTTCTTACGGAATACTAAATGGCAAAAGAACGTTTTAGTAGAAGAGCACTTCCCAGATCTGAAGCAGTTTATCCATGATGTCAAACATTTTAGAAGAGAAGGAGCTTTTATTGACAGAGAGAAATAGTTGGTATATATTGTAACCGTAGTTTTGACAGGTATAGGTCAAAGGTCAAAAAGATACACATTCTAACTCTCTATAACTGGATCAAACGTCATGATCATAAAAATATGAATAGTTATGTTAAATCTGGATCACATCCATTCGTTACCATACATGGTGCGGCCATGTGTTTTCCACCCACCACATGTTACACACATGGTACTTCTAACACTTTGTGGTAGGTCATAAAAATATATATAGTTATGTTAAATCTGGTTCACATCCAAATCGTGACCATACCTGGTACGGCCATGTGTTTTCCGCCCCACACACGTTGCACACATGGTACTTCTAACTCTCTGTGGTAGGTCATAAAAATATATATAGTTATGTTAAATCTGGTTCACATCCATTCGTGACCATACCTGGTACGGCCATGTGTATCCCACATCCAAACAAAAATATCACACACACACACCCACCCCCGCACACCCACACACACACACACCCCACACACACACACACACACACACACACACACACACACACACATACACACACACATACACACACACACACACACACGTGCATGTACAGACAAACGCATGCATACGAACCTGCTTATAAAAGTCGAGCATCCCTCTAGGTTTTATAATACTCTGTACTTAGAACAACGTGTGCGATCTTACAACATGGCTGATGTTTGTCCTAACGCGCCGAAAAAAGCTCACCCTTTTTTGGGAAGAATAGAAAAAATGTTAGAACATGAAAAGATTCAATATTGGGTAATGTCAAACGGATGTACAGCCGGGTTTTTTTTCGATGCAGAAAAAGGAACCGTTTTGCTTTTCAAGTTCTCGATCCCGGGACACATCCACTGGAGCCGTGCTACAGAGAACATAACTTTTAACAAAGGTGCACGGGAAAACGTTCAGAAAATGGTGCAAGGATTTTGACTACATTGTTAGAATGGATTTCTTTTCCCCGGATGCGTACAGACGTAAATGGAACAGTACGTCTCTTCAATGCAAATACTGTATCAGAGCAACAAATTTCTCCAAGAACCAAGTTTCACTGCACTGTGCTGCTGTATTAACCGGTGACAACGCCCCTGATAACAAAGAGAATTGTGAAGTGAGGTATGACCGAACCAGCTGGCACGATCTGCAACGCTACTTCCGGCAAATCGATGAATTATTCCAAAAAACTGGAAGAGACAAAGAAATGATGCAAATAAAAATAAGGCTAGAAGAAGTCTTATTCTGAGATCGTCAATATACTATTCTTGATCAGAAACTCCACCCCCCCAAGACTCCTCCCACACGCTATATAAATGAGGCTGATTACATATCGAGTCAAAGTATTCTGAACGTCAACCAGCAATATGTCTTGTGAAATCAACCCCGTTTTCTACACCTCTGATGCAACCCTGTATGCTGCTGCTGCTGATGATGATGATGACGATGATGTGACCAGTTCGGGTTTTGAAGACGGTGAAAACCTAGGAAAAAGAAATCTGACCTATCTGACAACGAACGATGAAGCCGACGGGTGTATAACCAACACTGTGCTAACCATCATACGTGCTGTTACGGGGGAACTGCTGGACAGAGTTATCCAACAAGATCTGAAGGATAACTGTCACGGCTGCGCGATCGATCACCCGAGTCAACTCCAACACGCGTGTTTGTTCGATCCTGAAGAGTACTATCTACACCTAAACACCTACAGATTGCTGAAAAAACTGTTTAAACCATGGTTCAAATACACATTGGCAAGAGGTCTGAAACTGTGTGGAATCAAACACACTCCTTCCCTGGAAAAAATTCAAGGCATCGCTGAAGCCACCGTGTGTGAATGGCGAGACGAGCCTCACATCAAAACCGTGCTGAACGAGGTCAAGGAGAAAACCAAAGACGTTTTCAACGAGTAAGTGTGCGAAGACGTCGTAGATTACTGGAACTTTCACTCATCTCTGGAACCTGCTGAACCATCGCATACATGGGAAACCTCAAAACAAGCCACGTCTATTCTGACTGCGAGAAAAGGCTGAAGCCGATTAAAACAAAAATGCTGAAGGCATTCGTAAATAGCGTGTGTCCTTAACACATAGGTGTGTAACAAGTTTTTATATGTATTGCTGAAACATTTGAATGTAAACTAAACATGTATCTAAACCTGCGTGTGTTTAGAATGGAAAATGTTACTTTGATTGAATATGTAATACCTTACTCACGTGTTCTGAGATAAATGCTTAATCTACACTGGTGTTTGATCATTCTTGCCTTGACACTCGAAATGACTGAACGATTGATGAAGAATATATATTATACACCGTCAGAACCTGGTTCGTACGGTGGTGTTGAGAGTTTGCAAAGAGCTATTGTTGAGAAAATAGGCAAAAGAGCTAATGATACTGAAATAAAAAACTGGTTAGCAGATGCATACAGTCTACATAAACCAGTATCTACAAAGTTTAAAAGAAACAAGGTTTTTGTGAAGAACATCGATGAACAATGGCAAGCTGATTTAGTCGATATGAGCAGCTTGTCAGAGAGTAACGACAATGCGAAATTTATGATCACGTGTATAGATATTTTATCCAAATATGCCTGGGTATGTGTGTTACGAAACAAGACCTGAATCGAAGTAACTAAAGCTTTTGATTCCATTCTAAATGAAGGTAGGGTCCCCAGAAAACTACAAACTGATCAAGGGAAGGAGTTTTTTAACAAAAATTTTCAAACATTAATGAAAAAACATGACATTATTCACTTTGCTACGGGTACGGGGCAAAAAGCATCGGTGTGTGAAAGGTTCAACAGAACGCTAAAGACCAGGATGTGGAGATATTTTACCGCTTTTAACACGAGAAAATACATCGACATAGTTCAGGATTTGATTCAAGCGTACAATCACAATTACCATTCCAGCATCAAAATGAAACCTGCCGAGGTCAACGAATCCAATTCCTTCAGAGTATTTAAAACCCTCTACGGACTGTTCACACCTAAATTAAAGAAACTAAATTTCAAGTTTAAAGTTGGTGATATCGTTAGAATTTCTCGTTTAAAAAGACAGTTTGAGAAAGGATACGAGCAAAACTTTACGGATGAATATTTTACAATCTCCGAACGGATACCGAGAGATCCCCCAGTGTATAAATTACAAGACTATGATGGTGAAAAAATTGACGGAACATTTTATGAACCCGAGCTACAAAAGATCATTATCGGTAAGGACAAGACGTTTAAAATTGAGAAAATCTTGTCTGAAAAGATCCGAAACCAGAAAAAAAAAATCTGCCTGGTGAAATGGGTGGGTTGGCCCGATAAATTTAATTCGTGGGTTCCGGTCGAAGACGTAGTTAACATAACAAAAGGATCGCCGTGAACAAAACTGAAAACTATACTCATTAAACCATGGAAGAGTGTGGATTCTTTGTGACCCTTCCAAGCAACGCGTCTTTGGATATTTACCCTAATAATAAGATCTCGCATTACACTACTAAATTCGCCAAACCAATCGATTTGAACGGAATATGGGAAGTCTCGCTCGCAGAGGTTCAATATATCCAGAGTTGGTACTCGTTAACGGAGGAAGACAGTTTGTGTCATATTATTCAGAGGGATGGAAAGAGAATACAAAACAGTAACTTTAATATCACTCCAGGATATTATAAAAATATCGATGAAGTGGTTAGTGAAATCAACAACAACATAAAGAAATTGGAGCTCGGAATAGAGCTATTCAATAACCCTATGAAAAATTAAATACGCATCGTATCCCAAAAACACTTTGCGTTCAAAGCTAATGGAAAATTAGCATATATGCTCGGTATGAACCCCGGTGTTCCGATAACGGAACGAGAACCAGAAGCGCCTAACCCCTCTGATATTCACGCAGGCTTTTATACGATGTATGTATATACAGACGTTATCGAGTATCAACGGGTTGGTGACAGTTTTGCTCCGTTACTGAGATGCGTACATATAACGGGTGAAAACAACAAAGTCGTCACAATTACTTATGATAAGTTGCATTACATACCTCTCACCAAGAACCACATTACCGATATAGTAATCGAAGTCAAAACGGATCAGAACAAGCCTATACCTTTTAGTTACGGGAAATTTATTGCTAAACTACACTTTAGACCCGCTAAACATTCGTTCCGTATGTAAAATGATGGATAGGGGCTACGTTCATCCGCAGACCTACGTGGATTATTATGTCGACCAGGCTGGAAATGGCCTTCCTGGGTTTCAAGGCGCCCCCACCATGTATGGGTCGGGGCTAGGAGGACTGTTCAAGGGTCTTTTTAGAATGGCGGTTCCGTTCCTCAAAAGGGGTTTTGCTATTGCAAAGCCTCATTTAAAAACAGCTGCTAAAGGGTTCGTAAGTGACGTATTCAACAACATTATGAGCAAGACACAAGCTCAGAATCAAGACGGATCGGGGCTTGCGTTGATTGCGCGTAAAAAATCTAAAAGGCTCCCAGGGCGTCAACATGTGGTTCCTAATAAAAGACGTAAGGTTACTAAAATCAAGAACAGTGTGAAAAAGACCGAGCAGAGAGGCAACAGGCACCTTTACATCTCTCACAAGAGAAATCGGCTGAACATTTTCTAACATCATGGCGTTCTTACACAGTCTATCCTCAGAGTGTACCAAGACAGAATTGGATATTTTCACATTACCTTTTACCCAAACGAGTATCGAAAAGTACACTTATGTCGAAATACCACCACTTTCCGCTCTTATGGACAACGGGCCCCTGGAGTTCTACGTGGCTGGAAACGGGGAGGATTACCTCGACTTGAACAACACTTTTTTACATCTGACCTGTAAAATCGTGAACCCCGACGGTTCCAATATAGCTAACGATGCAAAAGTTGGGGTCGTTAACTACCCCGTAGCCTCACTTTTTTCACAAGTGGATGTCATGCTCGGGATCGTCTTATTTCTCAATCTAGCAGTACATACCCATAGCGTGCCACCTTTGAAAGTCTTATCAACTATGGAAAAGATACACTGGAAACACAATTTTGCACCGGGCTATTCTACAAAGACACAGCGGGGCATATGGACGCCACAGACCCGGACGGACGAAACGAAGGCCTCAAAAAAAGGGCCAGTTTCAGTGCTGAAAGCAACACCTTCGACCTGATTGGACACATTCACTCGGATATATTTTTTCAGGATAAACTTTTACTGAACAGGATCGATTTGAGGATTAAAATGGTTCGCAGCAAAGCTGAATTCTGTTTGATGAAGGAAGGAAATGCAAATTTCAATCTGAAAATACTCAACGCTTCTCTTTTTGTGAAGAAAGTAACCGTCTCACCGTCTGTAAAAATCGGTCACGGACAAGCACTTCTCACCACCACAGCCAAGTATCCGATCGAAAGAGTCTGTTTGAAGACCTTCAGTCTAGCTGCAGGGAGCCGCATTTGTTCACAAGAGAACCTTTTCCTCGGTCCCTTACCTAAAACCATTATCTTTGGGATGGTAGACAACGATGCATTCAGCGGGTCGTACAATTAAAACCCTTTTAATTTTAAACATTACGATGCAGAGTTTATCGCGCTGTACGTAGATGGTACGCAATATCCTGCAAAGCCATTTCAGCCTGTTTTTCAGTCCGGTAACGTGGTCCGTGAATTCCATTCTTTAATTTTAGCATCAGGAAAACAGCTGAAAGATCAGGCACTGTCGATAAACAGAGAAGAGTACCTGAACGGATATACTTTATTCGCTTTCAACCTGAATCCCGATGACGATTGTGGGCAACATTTGTCATTAATAAAATCGGGCAATATGCGATTGGAACTCAGATTTCGTCAACCACTTCCGATCACGGTGAATCTAATAGTGTATGCCAGTTTTGACAGCATTCTAGAAATAAACAATCGAAGAAACGTGCTCATCGATTACCAGTAACTCATGGATACCAGAGAACTAACGGAGGTTATGAGAAGTTGTCCTGAAATAGATAAAATATTTCATGGCGTGATGGCCTGTGACGAGCTACCTACAAGTACTCTGAGAAAGTTTCCAGCTTTATTCATCGTAAACACACATCCGAGACACATGCCGGGTGAGCACTGGCTAGCGTTATGCCTTAATGACGAAAACACAGGAGAATTTTTTGACTCGTACGGAAACCCTCCAGACTACGAACTCTTTCCTCGATCGATTAATTATTTTTTGACAAAGAACTGTTGCAAAATAAAATATAACCCTGTACAAGTTCAAAACTTTACGTCGGTTTGTTGCGGGCAACACTGTGTGTTTTTTCTGTCACAAAGCTAAAGGTTATTCATTTAACCGTATTATGTCTATGTATAGCAAAGATTTAATTAGAAATGATAACACTGTTGTGTCATTCGTTAAAAAAATGTACCCTAGAGTAAATAAAAAGCATTCAATTACATGTGTACAATGTGTTAACTCTCTAGATATGTTTCATTTACATATGTAGTGGAATGTTAAATGACGATGCTTCACAAGAAAAATGTTAAACAAAAGTTATTTTATTGAAATAAAGGGTAACATAACATAACATTCTTTGTCCCTCGTCATTTTCAAAAACCAAACCAGTCAGTACGGTTAAAAACGGGGGATTTGAAAACTGGCTCAGAATCGTAGTCTTTGCTTTTAGGTGAAACTTGGGGAAACAAGATAAGAGATATCTTTAGATCTTTTTATGTCAGATATTTTGCGTCGAACACCGCCATTAGGTATTTCTGAAAAGGGTATATTTAGGTTGGCTACTGTATGTAAGAACTCTTTCCAACCTAAAGGCCTCCGTTCGTCGGATACTTGATGAGGGGCCGTGAGATTTTTTAGCAAATCCACCATGTGAGATCCTTTGATAGTGTTTCCTTTAAAAATAAATTCACCGCTATCGTTCCACGCAGCCCTGGCTTTTTAAAGTTTTTCCATAACGTACGAAGCGTTTCTTTTGTTTCTAGCAGAAATGTTAGCGAGGACCTCTTGCACGATCTCGTCTTTGGGGGGTTCGGTCACAGCTGCTTCCGTTTTGCTTTCCGATATTTTAGGTAGAGACAGGGTCAATTGGGCGGTTTCCTGCTCTCCTACTTTAACCAAGTTTTAAAAATTTTGCAGCACAGACGTGTAGAGTTTCGCCTTATCGTATTCGTTCAGATCAGTCCTTGATAAAATACCACGTATTGCATCGTCCAAGTTGTTTTCAACAGTCTTTCTTATGGTTTCCTTCTCCGCGGCGATGTTTCTAAGTTTATCGATCTGATGTTGAGGGACTAAATATATTTTCTCAGCAGTCTCCATGTTAATTGTTGCGGGACGCGATTAAGCTGCTTATAAAAGGAATGGCTACACTGAGCAAAGGCAGAAGAAATCCTCCGGATTGATTAATAACTTTCCTTTTTCTTTCAACGGATGCTCTTTTATCAGCAAATAGTTTGATCCATTTTTTTTGTTTTTTAAAAACCCTGTACTGTTTTGTTGTCAGTGGTATGTTTCCCCTGAGGACGTTTAAAGCTAGTTCACATATGCTCAGGATGAGATCTGTGGGCGCATCGCGTAATATATCCTTTCTCCTTCGGGATGGAGACCTGTGTAATGAATTCAGCAACGGGAGGGTTTTTTTCAATCGCTCAGACATTTGTTGTCGATACTTTAAAGTTTTTTCTTCTTCTTCGGAACATACACAACCGGTTTCTCCCCCGGAAACAACCCTGAACGGAGACGAAGTTCTTCTGGCGTTTGTGCTTTCAGGTCAACAAATAAATACCCGTAAGGTCTAGAGATGGCATCGAGAAAGCATTCTAAAAAATACTTGCTGTTACCCGGATACATTTGACGAGCCAGTATGGTGATCTGTAATTTATCTCTGGGGTTTTTAAAAAGAACCATGTAGTTTGTGTTCAGGTTGATTGTTCTACTGGTCTTTCCTTGAAAAAACAAGTTTTGAACGAGGTAGATGACGCTCAGATTTCTGTGGTGTGTGTATTTTGTAAAAGCCTTTTCTACTTCGTCATTTTTACTGGCGGATTCCATCAAGTCATCGATTACCAACAAGTTTTTTTTATTTGGAGGAAATAGTTCGTCATCACACAAAGAATCAGGGATTCCTTGAAGAAAAATTATTTTTATTCTGGTCAATAATTCATCGTACAGAGGCTGCCAACACGTATAACACCAGACAATGTTTTCCGGAACAACCGACATTGCCTCTTTACAGTTTTCCAACAACATTTTGATAAAAAAAGATTTTCCACTATTACTCGGTCCACATACAATACATGAAAAGGGAAGTTGCATCCTAGCGTCAAAAGCAGTCACGTTCATATTTTCCTTTACAAAACACATCAACAGAAACTATATACACATATATACAAGAATAGTCTTAATAGCCGTAAGGGAGAGTTGTAAAATCAGATAATAAAACACGCTTATCGTACACAACCCTGAACCTTTTCAACTGTGATTTGTTTCTCAAATGAAACCCCTTTTTATCTCTCACGATTTGGTTATGCGTGGTTACGAGATGACCTGTATGATCCGGATTTTTCACTCGCTCGTACACCAGTTCTGTTAGTGATTTCAAATTAACAATTTCAGAATTGATACAATTTAAAGTAATGCCTTTAGCTGTCATGGTTGTTTTTCCTTTCATGGTTTTGTAACCATAGGTTTTAGGACCTGCGCTTACAAATTCCACGATTTGATCGCCATCATCTAGTTCGCTGGTAAGACCACCCAAGTAATCGCTTAAGGGCGGCATCCAGTCACCTTCCTTACTTTTAAAAATGACGCTATCTGTGTCTGTGTACAAACAACGCTGATCCACTCGATCCATCTAATTGTACAGCTCAAGCCTAGCGTACGCTGTAGTGAAAATGCCGATGAATACATTAGCGTTTAGCGGTTTAATCAATCTCTCGTCTGCGTAACGCCACTGTACCATCGCCACCTCCTCATTCAAAAAAGAGAACTGACTCACATTATAAATATCGGAGAACATGAACTGTAAAAACTCGGCAGGATTGCGAATTAAGGTCGTGTTTGATCTGTCTGGTCTTTGACACATCTTACCCCACAACGAATTTAGTGCGAGTTTAGCCACGGATCTTTTGGCAGGATTAACAGTGATAAATTTCGGATCCAACGTAATCCCTTCGTTCTCCTTATATTTGCGAATGTACTCACACTTAAATGATTCATCAACGACCCAGGACGGATAACCTGAACTTTCCTGTTTGGTCTTGAGGAACATTTTAATATATCTCGTAAAAAGCTTATCAGACCTTTTAGGAAAGTGCCACACTTCAAACACTTTTAGAATTTTGTAACCTTTTTCGACGGCTTTCTCAATTTCGATAGATGCCCATGTTCCGGTAAGAGCTCTCTCCTGAGCCGTATGCTCGCAATGTTTTAACTGATGTTCAGCACACGTTCTACATAGAGGAAAGAGGAGTTTGCTTTTTACACGAAATGGTAGAACAGGTGCCCACAGACCCCTAGGTGGTAATACCTTTGCTATAATGATACCAAAGTAATATTTCAGAGGTTGAAAGTCACGATAAATGATGATAGGGTGATCGATCGGGTATGTCTTTGTCTTATTTACGAATGGGTAAAGCGAGGTAAAGTCGAAAATAATCGATTCTCTCACCGGGTTGAGCTACATAATTCAAGTTTAACGCGTTTGTTCGACCGCCGTAAAGAGCATCTCGAGGGTTTAAACGCTCAGGAAAGTCAAAGTCTATTAGAAAATTTTGCCCGAGATTGTCGTTTTTCTTCATTTCATTCCACTCGTGTTCCCACATCAGAGTGACTTTCAAATTGAGAGTGTCTTGCAAATTCTTAATTCTCTCCATCGATTTTTGACGGATATCTCCGAAGGTTGCGTTTGATTTGGTAAGAGGATGCAGGGTCATTGAGGGAAAACACTTTTCACAGCCGTGATAAAAACACCCAAGAAACTCAAAAACCTTACGGTTTTCCCCTTCCTCACAGTAACCATCTACGTAATAGGTACCGAACCTGACTTCACCTTCATTCAACGCGTGGCGAATGGGTAGGTTTTGCGTTTTTGAAACATATTCGAGCCATTGTATGGAAGGTGTTGAGAAAGATTTCTGAGTGGTGATGTAATTATCAAGCGGCAGAATAGCTAAAGTGTCTTTACGCAGGAAGTTGGTTCTAAAGATTTTCATGCACACAGATGCGATCGTTATGCATTTAAAAGGATCGACCTTTGTACTATAGAGAATTTCTTGTCTGAAAGCTATACAACCCTTTCTCAAAATTTCTACATCGTTCACACAGTATTCCGCCATCTCTTTCTTGAAATCAAAGACTTTGTCAGAAACTGTTCTGTACCACTTAAAGAATTCTTCTCTATCCTTAGGCATCATGCCATCTACACCGTAAAACTTAGGGTCAGGATACGGCCCTACGTAATCCTGATGTTCTACGGTGTTCCAGAAATGGGGAAAATAGCCTTTCTTGCTTTCCTAAAAACCCATGGCTTTTGGGATGCTACTCAATTTCATGGGTAAGAACGATAGACTATCAATGTAGGACTGAGGAAACGCGGTATCGATGAAACACAAAATTTTACCGCCTTGCGCTATGATTTCGGGTGTGATTCCTTCTTTCACTAAATGGTTTAACAAAAGGTATGAATCGAACCCTCTAGCGTTATGGGCTATAAACTTGTATCCGTGGTATGCATTACACCGAAACTTTTTAAAGAAGGCACTGACGCAATCATCCCCTTCAGCCACCCACTCCTCTCCCTTAAAATCAATACAGCATATGAAATTAGCTACATGTGTTCCTGTTTCCTGCCTAGTCTCGAAATCGTAAAACACATAATCCGTATTTTCGCTTTCTTTCCTGGCCCTCTGTATAAAACATCTATGCTCGATATCCTCATCGAGTTTTTGGCCACAGAGTATGCATTTCGAATGGGCACATACGTGATTCTCACGATTAGAAGGATTATCCCTTATCACACGTTTACATTTACCGCAGTAGAATCCCGTTTCACACATAGAATATTCGCCTTTGTGCGATTGAATCTTTGCTTTATGCCTCTCGAAACAGTATTGGGAGCTACACAGTCTCTGACACTCTGGACATTTAGTAACATTCTTAGGGTGTTTGTAACAATCGGGGTCGTGACAAACGTTGCAGCTATAAGCGCATTTATGTTTCCATAAAACGTCAAACCCCGAATGGCAGAAATGACAAACATGACTCGTTCCTAAAAGTCCGGTGATACTTTTAACCCCATAATAGTGGTTGTCATGTAAAAACAAGTAAATCGTTTTTTTCGTGGGGAGTCTTGCTAGTTTGAAAGAAAGAGTATCCGGCTTTACTAGCAGAACAGTATACGATTACGATTTTGCAATTCAAATGTCTCTCAAATCTCGGTACGTCAGCGAAGCTGACTGCGGTGTTTACGGATAATCCCACATCGTGTTGTAATTTTCTAGCGATTTGTTTGGTTTCAAAATCATTTTTTTCACGATTCAAAAGTTGGCTAACACACAAGGCGAAGCACATGTTGTCTCTGTTGTGAAAAATGTATAGATGCTGCATTTTCTTCTGCAGGGTTTCTGATTTGAATATATGTTCTAATTTCCTTCTATTTCCACCACCCCGAAGTGGTCGGACGATTTGGACGACTATTTCAAGGGTATTATCGGTAAAAATTTCACGTTTACTCTGAATTGCATTTTCGAGCATGGTCAGAAAAGAACCTAAATCGATGACACCATTGTCTAATTGAATGCGTGATGAAACATTTATCGTATCACCTCTAATTTCAACGGTGACTACATCCTTGGCAGAAATTAAATTGTTAGCGATTTCAATCGCACTGTTTAAAATCTCTAAAACATAATTAATTATAAAAATCTGCAAAGCTGTCAACGTTCGCGATAGAAGAAAAATTCACTCTTCTCCTAATCTCAGTGTTGTTGAATCTTTCCCGATTAATTATTCTAATATTAGGTTCTAATCCATCACCTTCTTGCTCTACTTGGATATCGGGCGAGTTTTCCAATTGAGAATCTTGGGTATCGGGCGAATGTGTGTTTTCCATTTGAGAATCTTGGGTATTAGGTGAGTGTATGTTTTCCATTGGGTGGTTGCGTTCATTATCGTTTTCCGAATTTTGTGCAACATTGTCAGGGTTTTCAATTAAGTTAACAAGACCGTCATTTATCCTCATAAGACTTTGATTAAGTTCGTGTATCATATCATGAGAAGATAACGGACTAGGTTCCTGAGCGTTTTCTGGCGTCGAGACGATATTCTGAACGGGAGATAATGACATATTTTCATTGATTTGATTCACCACGTCTATTAAACATGGATTTATCTGCAAAGATTCTCTTTGTTCGATTAGGTTATTTTGTAGCTCTAACAGACATTGATTTAATTCGAAAAATATGTCGTGCGACGTGACCGGCGTACTTGATACAGTTTGACTGGAATTTCGTCTGGGGTTTTCATTTTGAGTATTGTTCTGTTCTGACGATCTTAAATTTTCATTCAACTGATTGACTGCATCGATTAGATCAGGGTTTATTTGTACTGAATGACCGTGTTTCATTTAGGTTATTATGTAACTCTAACAGACATTGATTTAATTCAGAAAATATATCATTCGGCGTTACCGTTGTGTTTGATACGACGTAATTTGGACTCTGATTAGGTCTCTCACTAATGACTTGGTGTGACGGTATTAAACTTTCGTTCAGCCTGTTGATCGCTTCAGTTAAACATGGGTTCAGGGTTGTGTGCGAATCGTTTGAAAAACTCTGGTTTCCGTCATAAAAGAAATCATGCGATAATGGAGAATTTTCGGTTCTCTTTTTTTTAATCTCCATATCCGAACTGCATTTCAGTTGTTTCTGCGCCATATCTATCATACAATTTCCTAATCAACTTTATGCTCACTGAGAGACATCTATTCACATTTTCAAGCGTGCTGTACAGTAAAGGGATAAAATCTGTACCTCGACCAGATTCAAGTGTATAATCAATCTGTCCAAAGTTTTCCAATAAATCAGTCTTTGCTTCGAAGAATTCACGCCACACTGCGCAGATCTGTTGTAGTTCGATGTCTTGTTGAATGTCGGTTTCCGAGATGATTTCCTCTTGGTCTTCTATTGCATCACTCGTATCTATAAGTCACAGAACATGTGAAAGAGCTTTTATTTATTTATTTTTTGTGCTGTGTAAATAGAAGGTAAATATACTACAACTCACCTGAAATATCTCCGTCGTAATCACTGTTAGTCACGTTTCCCTCAAATTCTGAATATGATACAAACAATGTTATATTCATGTATGAAAGACTTTTACAGCATGAAACATTCATAATTTTATGTTATGACTTACGTGTGGAACTCAGATTGAAAAGGTCATGAGTGGTTGTTTCGGGAATCTCATCATCAGAAATAATCACCAAGATAAAACAGTAAAACATACTTTTAATAACTTAACATTCTCATTTTAGATCACTACATAGATCTAAGAGACAAATTTTAATTACCTATACACTAGAATCAGATGAGCTTAACTCGGTCTTGCACTGTAATATAAATGTAATGAATATTTACATTTTAGATAAAGTATCGTACCAGATTACATAATGACCAGATAAGGATGATGATTTTTGTACTCAGAATGATTAGTTCTAAGTTTATATCAATATCATTGCCTACTGGATAATTACATAAACATTGTATTTAAATTTATATTTAACTATTAATTGATTAAAATACAAATTTTTACCTGCCGAGAAATCCATGGTGTCTGGAAGTAGTGAAGGATAGACTCTGGAAATTCTGTTGAACTTTGCCGATGTTCAAACTTTCGAAGTAGTGAAGAACTGACTCTGGAAATTCGGTCGAACCTTTTCCGATGTTAAAACTTTCGAACTGCTCGACTTTATAAACAGGTTCGTATGCATTCGAGTGTGTGTGTGTGTGGGGTGTGTTTGTGCTCGGGAATGCATCAGAACGGGGGTTTTACGTTGTTGACCTTTTGACCTAGGCCTGACTCGGAGTGCTTCATATTCTACGTGAAAGGAAAAGATCGTGTGTCCCGGGACGGAGAACTTGAAAACAATGTAGTCAAAATCCTTGCACCATTTTCTGAACTTTTTCCAGTCACCTTTGTTAAAAGTTACGTTCTCTGTAGCACGGCTCCAGTGGATGTGTCCCGGGACCGAGAACTTGAAAAGCAAAACGGTTCCTTTTTCTGCATCGAAAAAAAACCCGGCTGTACATCCGTTTGACATTACCCAATATTGAATCTTTTCATGTTCTAACATTTTTTCTATTCTTCCCAAAAAATGGTGAGCTTTTTTCGGCGCGTTAGGACAAACATCAGCCATGTTGTAAGATCGCACACGTTGTTCTAAGTACAGAGTATTATAAAACCTAGAGGGATGCTCGACTTTTATAAGCAGGTTCGTATGCATGCGTTTGTCTGTACATGCACGTGTGTGTGTGTGTGTGTGTGTGTGTGTGTGTGTGTGTGTGTGTGTGTGTGTGTGTGTGTGTGTGTGTGTGTGTGTGTGTGTGTGTGTGTGTGTGTGTGTGTGTGTGGGTGTGTGTGGGTGGGTGTGCGGGGTGTGTGTGTGTGTGGGTGTGCAGGGGTGGGTGTGTGTGTGTGATATTTTTGTTTGGATGTGGGATACACATGGCCGTACCAGGTATGGTAACGTTTCTGTCACGAATGGATGTGAACCAGATTTAACATAACTATATATATTTTTATGACCTACCTCAGAGAGTTTCATATTCTATGTGAAAAGAAAGAACATGTGTGGTTGGAAAACACATGGCCGTACCAGGTATGGTCACGAATGGATGTGAACCAGATTTAACATAACTATATATATTTTTATGACCTACCACAGAGAGTTAGAAGTACCATGTGTGCAACGTGTGTGGGGCGGAAAACACATGGCCGTACCAGTTATGAGAACATATGTGTCTGGAATGCATGGGAACCAGATTTAACATAACTATACATATTTTTATGACCTACCACAGAGAGTTTCATATTCTATGTGAAAAGAAAAAACATGAGTGTGCAACTTGTGTGGGGCGGGAAAACACATGGCCGTACCAGGTATGGTCACGAATGGATGTGAACCAGATTTAACATAACTATATATATTTTTATGACCTACCACAGAGAGTTAGAAGTACCATGTGTGCAACGTGTGTTGGGCGGAAAACACATGGCCGTACCAGGTATGGTCACGATTTGGATGTGAACCAGATTTAACATAACTATATATATTTTTATGACCTACCACAGAGAGTTAGAAGTACCATGTGTGTAACGTGTGTGGGGCGGAAAACACATGGCCGCACCATGTATGGTAACGAATGGATGTGATCCAGATTTAACATAACTATTCATATTTTTATGATCATGACCTTTGATCTAGATATAGAGAGTTAGAATGTGTATCTTTTTGACCTTTGACCTATACCTGTCAAAACTACGGTTACAATATATACCAACTATTTCTCTCTATTGACACTGAGATCTATCGTCTGAAGAAATTAATTACTAAAGTCAGCAAAGAAACTTCTGATGATGACTAGTAGAGCGTTTGGTGTGTTTTATATTAAAATGTGTTTTATCATCTGCTTGTTTTATCTACACCTTGTTCTTATGACTGGGATTCGTATTGCAAGTGTAAACGTTAACGGGGCAAGAGAACACGAAAAACGTGTAAAACTATATGAGTTACTAAAGCAGAAGCGTATCGATGTAGCGATGTTGCAAGAAACACATAGTAATGTTAACAATGCTACTAGCTGGATGAAGGAGTGGGGTGGGCTGGCAATTTTAAGTCACAATACATCAATTAGTGGTGGGGTTGCCCTACTGTTTGCTCGCAATTTTATTCCCAGTTCTTATACAGTAGTTGAGATTTTAAATGGGAGGCTTTTAAAAGGAAGAGCTATCTATGAGAATGAGAGCTTTGTTTTTATTTGTGTGTACGCTCCCACCAGTGCAGTGGAGAGAATGGTTTTCTTAGATAAACTAGACAATGTCATTGCTGACTGCAACACTGCCGATATTTTAATTCTGGGTGGGGATTTTAACTGCACAACAGATAACTTGGACAGGAACCACACAGAACCTCATGTAGCCTCCCGTAAGCGCCTGTGGGAGATGATGGAGGCTCACGAACTGATTGATATTTGGAGAAATTTAAATAGAAACCAGAGGCAGTACACGTGGGCCCACTCCATAGACAACACACTCTCCCTGGCAAGACTAGATCGCTTTTATGGTTTCAAACATCAGCTGACACTTTTTACTAAATGTATTATTGTTCCAGTAGGCCTCTCTGATCACAGTATGGTGCAGTGTATTGTCAGTAAAGAAAATGTAAAACCAAAAAGTGCTTACTGGTATTTTAATACTGCAATTTTAGAGGATACTGGTTTTAGAGAATCTTTTATTTATTTCTGGAATGTTTTTAAATATGAAAAGATGGCTTTTAGTTCTATACAACAGTGGTGGGATGTGGCCAAAGCTCAAATTAAAGCATTTTGTCAACAGTACACTCTTAATGTCACAAGAGACATTGTCAGATCTCTGAAAGCTCTGGAGACTGGAATAGTGGAACTCCAGTGTTTGGAGACCACAGGAGATCGAGGGCAGATTGAAGCCCTCAAAAGTAAAAAAGCTATAATGAATGACCTGTTGGGCATCACAGCACAGGGGGCGCTGGTCTGCTCACGCTTTAAAAGCATGAATGAGATGGATGCTCCATCTAAGTTCTTTTTTGGTCTAGAGCAGAAGAATGGACAGAAAAGATTCATACATGCTGTGCGAACAGAATCAGGAGATCTTCTGTCAGATCCCGCTGAAATTCGCAAGCAGACAGTTAGCTTCTACTCGAAGCTGTACAGCAGTGAGCAGTCAGGGGCACAGACAGTAGAAGAGAGCTTCCTTAAAGACCTGCCAAAACTCCCAGAGCATGTGGCCAGCGATCTGGACATAGAGCTAACTCTAGCAGAGCTCTATGAAGCTCTCCAAGGGATGGAGCATGGAAGGGCGCCAGGCATAGACGGTCTCCCTGTAGAATTCTACAAAGCCTTCTGGACAGTTATAGGGCAGGATGTGCTAGAAGTGTTGCTAGGCAGTGTGAAGGGAGGTGAGCTCCCATTGAGCTGCAGGAGAGCCGTCCTGACCCTCCTGCCCAAAAAGGGAGACCTGACACATTTGAAGAACTGGCGCCCGATCTCACTGTTGTGCACTGACTACAAACTGCTCTCAAAAGCGCTAGCTTCAAGACTGACTAAGGTAATGGAGCAAATCACTCACCTTGACCAGACGTACTGTGTACCTGGCAGGTCTATACTTGATAATATACATTTAATTTGTGACATTTTGGACGTCTCCAGGCTATTGGGATTAAAGACTGGCCTTATTTTTCTAGACCAGGAAAAGGCTTTTGACCGGGTTGAACATGATTACTTGTGGAAGGTGCTGGAAACCTTTGGTTTCAACCCAGGTTTCATAGCCATGATCAAGACTTTGTACAGTGAAATTGAGAGTGTACTGAAGGTTAATGGTGGTTTGTGTGCCCTTTTAGAGTCTACAGAGGTATTAGACAAGGCTGTTCTCTGTCAGGCATGCTGTATACCCTAGCGTTTGAACCTCTTTTATGTAAACTGAGAAATCAACTTTCTGGTTTTAAGATATCTCAATCCGCCGCTTCTCTGTGTCTCTCAGCATATGCAGATGACTTAGTCATAATGCTGGGAACACAAACTGATGTGAATATTTTAATTGATGTTTTAAAAAAATTTGAGATTTTATCTTCTGCCAAGGTCAACTGGGTCAAAAGTGGAGCCATTTTAGTTGGAGAGTGGGGTGGTGGGCAGCCCACATTACCAGCTCGTTTGGCGTGGAAAAAGGGTGGTTTTGGGTGTTTATCTAGGCAGCACTGAGTTTTTAAATAAAAATTGGGAAGGTGTCTTTGAGAAGGTAAAGGGCAGGTTGAACAGGTCGAAGTGGTTGGTCCCAAAAATGTCTTACAGGGTACGCACGCTGGTCATCAACAACCTGGCAGCATCAACCCTGTGGCACAAGCTGGCATGTGTGGATCCGCCACCAAACCTGCTCTCGAACATCCAGGCCCTGCTAGTGGACTTCTTCTGGGACAAACTACACTGGATCCCTCAGTGAAGTGTCCTTCACCTGCCCAAGGAGGGGGGGGGCAGGGGCTGGTCCACATAGCCAGCAGAACTGCAACCTTCCGACTCCAGTTTATCCAGAGACTCCTCACTTGACCTGAGAGATTGGTATGGAGAGCAGCAGCTTATAGGCTGTTACACACAGTAGGAGGACTGGGATTAGACAGAACGTTGTTTTTAATGGACACAAAAACGTTAGACCTTGTTGGATTACCAGTTTTTTATCGTGGGCTTTTTAAAATATGGACTTTTTTTAAAAAACAAATCAAGGGGTGCAGAACACCATAGTGGCTGCTGGAGGAACCCCTGGTAAATGGTGGGAGAATAGATATCTCTGGTGTGATCACCCCATCATTATCCAGAGTTCTGGTCTCATCTGGGATTGTGACACTCCGGCAGCTGGTGAGCATCACAGGAACGGACCTGTCACGGGCTGAGGACTTAACAGTGCGCCTAGGACTACGGTCCCTACGTGTTGTGAACAAGCTCCTACATTGCTGGAGGTCCACCCTAACGTCAGAGGAGTGTGCTCAGCTAATGGACAATGAAACAAGCAAGACTAGACCTACAGAGGAGGAACCTTTTCCCCAGCTGGGCATCGCTCCAGATCTAAATGGGTGTGGTGGCCCCCTCCTGGAGTTCAACAGTGACATGAACATTGAGACAGTGACTGGCAAGCTCCTTTACAAAGTTTTAAATAAGAAAAAACTGAATGGGAGAGTGGACACCCCATGGCGAGCTGTACTGGGTTTTAATGATGTTAAACCAGAGTGGAGGGCACTTTACAAACCACCCTTAACTAAAAAATTTTCTGACCTCCAATGGAGGACTTTACATGGAATTGTTTCTGTGAATTCTTTTATCTCCGTTTTAAACCCTGAGGTCACACAGGAATGTCCATTCTGTTCACAGAGAGAGACTGTTTGTCATGCTTTTATACATTGCTCCAGGTTGCAGCCATTGTTTGTGTTTTTAAAAAACAATCTGAGGTCATTTTATGTGGATTTTACTTTTCAGATTTTTATCTTGGGTTTTAAATACGTCAGAAAGAACAGGTTTAAGTGTCAGCTGATCAATTTTATCTTTGGTCAGGCAAAAATGTCGATATACCTAAGCAGGAAAAACAAAGTGGCACAGAACACAGACTGCGATGCCAGAAAAATTCTCTCTAGATTGATCAAATCACGGATTCTGATCGATTTTAACTTTTACAATAGTATGGGAGACTTGGAGATGTTCAAGGCAGTGTGGTGTTGCGAGGAGGCTCTGTGTTCTGTAGTGGAGGGAGAACTTTGTTTTACACCAGCATTAGGCTGATAATGTTCTTAACGACTAGCCTTTTGTTGTGCTGATTTATTTTATTTACCTAATTTATTACCTGTATATGTATGTTTTTTTAATGCTCTCTAAATATTTATTTATTTTTCATATTGAGTCACATTTGACTTTAATGTGTATAATGTGACCTTTTGTTAAAAATAAAAGATTGTAAAAGTCAAAGTCTCTATCTGACACTCTCTCTCTATTTCTCACACACTCTCTCTCTCTCTCTCAGACACTCTTTCTATCTATCAGACACTCTCTCACCCTCTATCTCTCAGACATACACACTCTCTCTATCTGACACTCTCTCTCTCTCTCTCTCTCTCTCTCACTCTCAGACACACACTCTCTATCTATCGGACACTCTCTCTCTATCTCTCTCTCAGACACACTCTCTCTCAGACACTCTCTCTCTCTATCTATCAGACACTCTCTCGCTATCTCTGACACTCTCTCACTTTCTCTCTATCTCTCTCTATCTCTCTCTCAGACACACACTCTCTCTATCTATCAGACACTCTCTCTCTCTCTGACACTGTCTATTTATCAGACACACTCACTCTCTATCTCTCAGACACTCTCTCTGTCTATCTCTCAGACACTTTCTGTCTCTATCTCTCATATACTCTCTCAGACACTCTCTCTCTCAATCTCTCAGACACTCTCTCTCTCTATCTATCATTCTCTCTCTCTCTATCTCTGACACTCACTCTCTCTCTATCTATCATTCACTCTCTCTCTATCTCTCAGACACTCTCTCTCTCTCTCTCTCTCTCTCTCTCTCTCTCTCAATCGCTTCCCACCAGTAAAGAGTGTGAGACATCACAGCGATTACGCTATCAGAAGGAGGGACACGTTCAATCTCAGTCTTTAATAACATGCATGATGTATATTATGATCAGATCGTATACGTGATTATAAGCAGATTATTCCTCTAATCTTATAAGGGATTAAAAATGGAAACCGAGCTTCGGCACATCAGTAATAATAATAATAAGTGGTATGACGTGATCAGTGGATCGATGAGGCTCTCTCTGAGTCACTCAGCATTTCGTCTTCTCTCCACACCGTCACGTGTCTTTCCTTTTCTCCCGTCCGTGGCTCCGAGACGTGCTGACGTTCAGGTCTGGCAGGATGTTCCATGATTGACACCTCCAGGGGAGTCAGGCTGATCGAGTACAAAGTGTTTATATGTGCTAAAGGAAAGAGATCTGGTGGAAAGTCAGAGTTATAGAGTTATAGTGCTGAGAAAAGTTTGTAAAGAAAAAACAAATGTGTTTTTATAAGGTTTTCATTTCTTTGATTCACCCTCGTATATAAATGCACTTGTTCTTACGTGTTATCGTTCCTATAGTAGCTGATAATCAAGGATGGGGTTGTGTGATGCGTTACCATGACCACCTGTTATTGTTATGCGTGTGTTCATAATACGGGAACGCTTTAAATGACCATTCCCATAACTTAACATTTTAAAAAGTGGTATTATCTAATAACACCAAACCATAAATCTTAAACTTCCACGTAAATAAGCTATAAAAACTATCAACAAAGTCATTAAAAAGTTAGGACATGTTACACTAAATACAGCTGGGTTTCCTAATGTTTATACAATTCATTACTACAAATACATGACAGGAGCTAAACTGAAAACTGAAACTGGAACACACCTCTGAGCCTCATATATGAGTTTTACTATAAATGAATTAATGTTAGATTTTTTTTTCTTAGATCATATCCATTATTCGTTATGAATTCATTTGAATAACATTTCATTATTTGGATTAATTGGAGAGGGGCGTGATGGGTTAGTGGTTAGCATGTTGACCTCGCTTCTCTGGGGTTGGGGTCTGGGGTTCAAATCGAGATTTAGTGCTTCAGTGCTGTGGTTTGTGATAAAAGCCTAGTTTATGGTTTCTCATTGTGGTTGCATTATTATAATGTATTGCACTGGGGAGCTGTTTACCAAACACTTAGTAAACCCTGCTGGACGGGACCCCCCCCAAATCACTTTCTGTGCGAGGGTGGATTGAGTGTTTTCAGTCCCGTCTCGGGCTAAATCATCACATCTCTATTAAAATTCTGTCATCAAGTCTGAACATTAGAACCCAGCTTCCTTTTTTTCAAGAACACACTATATGGCCAAAAGTTTGTGGACACCTGACCGTCACACCCGTACAGTATATGCTTGTTGAACATCTCATTCCAGATGTATTTCCCCTTTGCTGTTACAATAGAGTCCACTCTTCTGGCCAGTAAAGTTCTTCTCCATCAACCTTAACACACTGTGTCTTCATGGAGCTGGGTTTGTGTACAGGGGCGTTGTGATGCTGGAACCGGTTTGGGTCTATTAGTTCCATTGAAGGGAAATTGTAACGCTACAGCGTACAGAGACGTTCTATACAGCTGTGTGATTTCAGCTGTGTGGCAACAGTTCAGGGAAGAAGCACATGTGGGTGTTATGGTCAGGCGTCCATATACTTTTGGTTACATGGTATATCATGTTTATGCTGTAATGAAGATTCAGTGAACTGCAGGCTGGTGACTGATTTCAGCACAAAGGACAGCACCAGCTGAGCCCTGAGTCACTATGAGAGCCTGAGAGAAACAAGTCTCTCTCTTTCTCTATTTCTTTATCTCTTTCTGTCTGTCTGTCTGACTGTCTTTCCATCTCTCTTGATCGGTCTCTGTCTCACTCTCTCAGTGTATGTGGGTCTCACTGTCATCTTTATCTCTGTCTCTCACTTTCTGTCTGTCTGTCTGTCTGTCATTCTCTCTCACTTTCTGTCTGTCTGTTTTTCTCCCTCTCTCTTTCTGTCTGACTGCCTTTCTGTCTCTATTGATCTGTTTCTGTCTTTCTTTCTTTCTCTCTCTTGCTCACTCTCTCTGTGTAAGTATGTCTGACTGTATTTGTCTGTCTCTTTCTCTCTCTTTCTGTCTGTCATTTGTCTTTCTGTCTCTCTCTCACTTGCTGTCTGTCTGTCTGACTCTCTTTCTGTCTCTCTTCATACGCCTCTCTCTCTCTCTGTGTATGTGTCTCACTGTCTTTGTCTCTATCTTTGTCTCTCACTTTCTGTGTCTGTCTGTCTGTCTCTCTCTCTTTCTCTCTGTCACTCTCACCTTTACTCTGTCAGTCTGTCTCTATCTCTGTCTCTCGCTCTCTGTATCTCTATTTATCTCTGTCCATATCTCTGCCCATCTCTGTCTCTGTCTGTCTCTCCTCTTTTTCTGCATCACCCTCTCTTTCATTTTCTGTCAGTGTGTGTGTGTGTGTGTGTGTGTGTGTGTGTGTGTGTATGTGTGCGCTCACTCTGTGTGCCAGATTTCCACTGTAACTCTATCAGCAGCTCCACTGCCGTCTCTCAGATCCAGTTACTGCACCCCATGTCCAGGTCCAGAAACTTCCAGATCCTTGTGTGTTTTTGAGAGAGAGAGAGAGAGAGAGTTACTCAGTCATCTCGGTCATATTGAAACGGAGTGTGTGTGTGTGTGTGTGTGTGTGTGTGTGTGTGTGTGTGTGTGTGTGTGTGTGTGTGTGTGTGTGTGTATGTGTTTGTAAGAGGAAGGTGAAGCTTATTGTTTATTGTCGGGAGGTGAGAGAGGACTATGAGAGAGCTGACTCTCCAATACTGCTCCATATGTCTGTGGGAGAAGGTAAGAGAGAGATAGATAGGTTTATGGAGAGAGAGAGAGAGAGAGAGAGAGAGAGAGAGAGAGAGAGAGAGAGAGAGAATTGTATATGCATTCTGCATCAAAAAGTATTGAGTGTTTTTTTGCGTATTAGTGTTGAGAGAGAGAGAATATAAACACTGCTGAAGGAACAACTGGTTTTTCCATAAGTGATGTTTCACAGCATTAAATGTAATTATAAATGGATAAAGAGTACATTCATTAAAAAAAAAAACTTGCCTGGTGTCACTGATATTTATCCAGATAACAAAATAGTGTTGTTATTTTGTACTAAACTGTTCAGCATGTATATGAACACATATTTGAGTTAAAAATATGATGGATAAATATGTGAAAAAGCGATTTGTGAGAGTGTGTGTGTGTGTGTGTGTGTGTGTGTGTGTGTGTGTGTGTGTGTGTGTGTGTGTGGACACATAAGTAGTTAATGAAAACGGCATCTTGTAAAACCATTTTGTTTAAACATGTCTGTCTCTCCGGGAAAAATGAGAAGCTTTTATTGTTTTTATTCACTTCCTGCTTCTTATATAGTGTGACTGTTTATTTTTCCAGGGCTGGGCCTCGCTTCATACCTGATACCTGATTACCATCCGGTGCTGTTTTTTCAGAAGCTGCGAGGACGTGCTCGCGCACGAGTTCCTCTTTTAGCTAGCACTAAGCTAATGTTTAGTTCATTAACGTTAAAGTCTTTAACATTCATGTCAAATCTGTCAGGGTCTTTATTATATATATATATATAATAACTTCATTAAATATAAATGAAATGAGAAATTAAATAAAGTTTAATTACTCTGGGTTGCATTTAATATCAATTTGACACTAAGCATAGTTCGCTATTTCATTGAAAGCTATTAGCCTTTTTTCTTAATGTGGATCACTTTTGTGTTAGTCTACTTTTAATTAGGACTCTTTATTGTTTTTAAGATATCTAAAAATAAATAATTTGTTTGTTTATTTATCAATTAAGCAACAGTATCATTGCTATTATTTTAATTCAGTTAACAGTGACCATGAGCATAGAGCTTACATTTAACTGTTTATGACAGACTTCCTGATTAAAGCTTAAATAAAAAAAGACTGGTATCTAGGTCAGTTTCAGCTGTAAAAATCCTGATCGGAGCATCCCTAATGAACACCATTAAACTAAAGCGCTTTGACGGGTAAATGAACTCACCCAATCACATGCTATATGAGATTATTCAGACATATACACAATACACACAGAGCGGTTCGAGAACTGACTCCAGCCCAGAACCATGACAGTGGAAATGTCTAATAGTGCAGCTTTAAATATATTTAAGAGGAGCAGACTTCAAACACTAAACATTGAGGTTTATTGTATTTGTTTACAAGGTGGAACAGGTTAACGGTTGTTTTGTGCATACAGTCTGTAAAATGAACTGAAAATATTATGTTTAGTTTATCAGAAGGTAAATTAATGTGTCATGGCTCATACTATGTTCCTAAATTCTGTCATAATTGACCAGCTCAAGTTTTCTCATGCCTACTTGTGTGTTGTATTGTGGCATGAGAAAGCTTAATAAATGTGAAAGTGCAATAAAAAATGTTATCACTAAAATCAATGAATAATCGTGATAATCGAGATCTCAGTATTAATCAAAATAATCGGGATTATCATTTTGGCCATAATCGTGCATCCCTAGATGGCATTGATCCAGGACCTGATAGCAGCAAAAAAAACGGTGGATCAGCTATCAGAGATAACAGAAATCAAATCATATAACTGATGCATGTAAAAGAGACGTGACTGTTCTTTCGCTAGGATTGAATTCATTATATTCATACTTTATGTATGGGTTTCTGTATGAAAGTGTAATGGTAAACCAAGTGCTTCAGTTAAAATAATGAGCATTGTAGATCTTAAAGAAAACAATATTGGATGGGTATCGGCTGATACTCAGGCTTTCGATTAAGGAAAATAAAAGCTAGTATCATGACACTTTAGTAAATAAGTCAAATGAAACTGTGGTTAGTTTATTTTTTTTAATTGAAAGTTTAATGATATTGCTGTTTGATTTTCTTTGTTAAAGTCGTTTCACCTTTTGTGATGTGACACACGCAGTGCAGTGCAACTGCTTCCATGTGATTTTTGTCACAGTACATCCTTTTACGGGTCTAAGCATACGGCATAAGAGAATTTCAGATTAACAGCCTCAGTCTACAGATTACCATTACTTCTTGTTCTGAAGCACTCACTTTAAATCATGTGTGTAAGGTGGTTGTGATCCTGTCAACCAACCGTAAGGATAAATACGATTGCGTGAAGAAGTACCTGTGTGTGGACTGTCCCACTCCAAGCCAGTGTGTGGTGGCTCGCACCCTCAGCAGACCTCAGACCCTCATGACCATAGCCACAAAGATCTCCTTGCAGATGAACTGCAAGATGGAAGGAGAGCCGTGGAGCGCCGAGATCCCGGTACGGTTCTGTTCTTCAAGCACTGGGAGTTTTTCAAGTAACTGAAATATATCCGGCATTGGGATTTCAACTACAACCAAAATCATCCTTTAAAAGCATATCTGACCTTGTAACTGATCAACAGTGGCACCTCCTAACCCTGATGTTATTCTATTAAAACATTGTTTTAGTGACTTCTCCTGCTCTTTCAGTTGAAGCACCTGATGATGTTGGTATCGACTGATAACACGACAGTGCCGCAGAAAAGAGATCCATCGGTGCACTGGTGGCCAGCCTCAACCCGGGCATGTCCAGGTACTTAAAGCATGACTTGTGTGGACTCTGTAAACAGCTTTAAGAAGGGTTGTGTTTAATGAACTAGATTTTAGATTTGAACTTTTCCACCAGTCTTCAGAAGAGAGGGCATTACCCTTTCTGGTTTATCGTAACTTTAAGAGAGAGAAAAAGTACAGTATCGTTCTTTTAATGAATAAAATGTTAAATTGTCAAATTGCTGAGGTATAAGGAATAAAAAGCATCAGGAAGACCTGTTTAGCTTCGTGGTGCGTCACATTACACCATCCTGTCGTTGATTGATAATCTTTCTGCATATAGCAGCATGCTCATGGTTTCTTTATTTGTTGATATTATTTAATCCCTCGTATATCTGCATATTGTTACCACTACAAACGATCAGTAAAGATTATGAATCCAACAAGAGTTTTTCAGCTCGGTGGTGGGAAATTTCAGAGACTTTTAACACTACTTCCTGCATCTCAGGATTCTTTACTCAGGCCTGAGCTGGTTCTCTTAATCTCACACACTGTTCTCTGTATTTCCATTTCCTTCCAGTTGAAGGACAGAATCATAATTTTTTAGTCTCGAATCCTCTGAACGTTGTTTTCCTCGCTGCTACCCCACCTTCATCTTCCTCATAAAGGGTCTGGGCCATGCTCTGTATGCTATGTGCCACTGCTCTGTAACCATGAGAGCACCGTCCTTCTCTCAGGTGGTTTTCAAAGTGTGCAGGGTATGAAATGCACTCTGGGAGGAACATCATGCTCATAAATGACCTCGTTACACTGCAGTCTCTTTGAATTCCGACTTTACACTCAGGATGAAATACTCACACTGCAGTCTGACGGAACGTAGGAGAAAAAGCGAGCAATTTTAGAATTGTCGCTTCAGTTAAGAAGCGCATTAAGACATCGCTTTTTGTTTTGATTTCTTTTCCTCAGCTGCGCTAAAGGCCTACTTCAAATACAACGAATGTTTGCCGTCACGCATGGTGGTGTACCGAGACGGCGTGGGCGACTACGAAGTGCCTCAGTTCACGCAGTCCATCAAGGCCATGGGTGACGATTACACATGAGACTCGACACATCTTGATAAAAGAGATTTGACGCACGCTTTTTGGGTTTTCTCTCAGCTGTCAGTGTTTGTGTTTACAGGCCCAAACTGACCGTGTTGGTGGTGAAGAAACGCATCTCTTCCAGATTCTTTGCTGTCCTCGACGCCAGACTGAGCAACCCTCATCGACGGTCATCGACGCCGAAGTCATGTGACCCGAGTGGCGTGTTCAGGCATAGTTCATCCATCTTTTTCTCTTTCTCTTGCGGTCTTTCTGATCGCAGCTTCAGGTTGCGTTCGGTGTGTTTTAAGCGCTGACGGCTTGATTTGTCAGGTACGACTTCTTCATCGTGAGTCACAAAGTGCGCTTCAGCAGTGTGGCCCCCACTCACTACAACATGGTGTACAACAGCAGTGGCCTCAAACCAGACCACATGCAGAGACTCACCTACAAACTCTGCCACCTATATTACAACTGGCAGGTAAAAGCCACACACGTGTTCATACAAGCCCGCTTTCTACACAACCCCAGATCATGCTGACTGATGATGTAAGGATTGAGGATGTGGTCATTTTCTTTAATCGCACGTCTATCATTAGAGAATCTGCATCGTGTGATCAAAAACGGAGAACGCGTGTTAATTTGTTACAGAATTTGTCCAAGATTTTATTGGGAATGTTTCATACAGTGTTGACGATCTAAATAGCTTAATTTAGCTTAAAACTGTGTAATTGCAGGGTTAAAGATACGAGCTATACGAGATCAAGCCTGCGATCGGAGCGTCCATATGCTCTATGTTTACAAAACCGCAAGAACGGAAGCGAAATGCTATCAGTCAAACACGTCAGAGTTAATGTATTGTTCTGATGGCTGAAGGAAAATTTTACTTAACGGGTATATCTTAAGGGTGAGAGTAAGAGAGAGAGTGAGTGATGTAGAAAAAAGGAAATAAAGAATTAACAGGTGCTGTGAATTGAATATGTATAGAAAAAAAAGTATATTTAAAGCAGATGAATGAGTGTATCACAAGCCGGGAAAGGTGAGGTTTCCTTCACGTGTTTCCTGGAGGATGCAGTAGAGGTGTGTGTGTGTGTGTGTGTGTGATTTCCTGTATACATATATACACTTATAAAATATACATATATACACACGGTTGTGTGTAGTTTTAGAAACATCTGGGACTTGAATTTTCAGTGTGCACGATAGATGTGCTATATAATGTAATTTAGAAACAGGTGGATTACACTAATATTTTACACTAAATATGAAACCTATTCACTTCGACTGAACATTAAATCAATCTCAGAACTGAGACAGTATTAAACAGTCAGTAACAGAGGCCCCTGTGGGAATCAGAACCTCAGGTTTAATCAGTGTTGTGAAATGTGATATGATCAAATCAATTGTTGTAGGGGAAAAAAACTACTTGAGTCAAGCACTTTCCTTTAACTGGAGCTGAAACTTGTTGTTAAAGCGTTTTTGGCCTTTTGTCAACCCTACAGTGCGCGTTCACTGTTCACGTTTTCCTACAAAATGTCACCTCCTGTAATAACACAAGCACTGCTTTTTTATTTATTGAAATATTTTACATATACGGATTATATACTTTCTGTACGTTTACAAAAGGCTGGTGTAGATTTAAAACGCTCTGAAAGTTTTCACCAAAGGAACAGAAATCATCATTATTCATTTTTTAAACCGGCACATGCAGGATCTCTCCGTCCAGCTGAACTGCCTCCTGCACATATAACGGTTCACAATAAGCGCTATAACTTGCTGTTAAAAACACAAAACAACTGTTCTCTTACACAGAGAAGCCCTGTTTCTAATAATACACTGTGCAATCAGGGAGGAAGAATTAAAACACGTAAAATTGCACCTGATTACAAAACAAAACTACAGCTCACACTAAAATACATAAACACACACTCACAATAATATAGAACATTAAACCTTAAAGAAAAAACTAAGCAAAACTGCCTCATGAACACAGCAACACATACACACAAACACAAGATGGCGGTGTTGAGTATCCTCATACAGCAGAGCAGGATGGGGTTTGTAGCTCTGATATATAATTTCTAACAGACCTTATGATCTGTGTGGCGTTACAAAACTAAATTACCGAGTGCGAATGTTTCCTCTACAACTTCAGACTGAACTGAACTACATTCGCTTTAGTCAGATTTCAGTTTTTCAATTTTTCACACCTGCAATCCACGGATACACAACTATAGCCGTTTTAAAAACGTGCATTCAGTCCGGTTTATCGGTTCTACTGTACTTCTATATTCCAATTTATTTAACTAGGCCTGTAAAAAGAAAAAAAAAAACCAAACACTTGGCAAATGGTACTTCTCAGCTTAATTTGATTGGTGAACAAATACAATGGTCTCAGTTGATCCTAAATGTTTCTTTCCCAACAAAATAGAAGGTTTAACTAAGAAAAAATTTAATTTCTCAGGAAGTTATTCAATGAACTAACAATGAACTATTTTGTCCCTTCAAAGCTATTCAGTGATGAATGTAGCCACCCTTCTTTTCAATAACCACCATGAGCCTTCCATCCGTTGAATGTCAGTTTCTTGATCTGTTCATGATCCATTTTAGCTGAATGGAGCATTGCCCTGCATAAAGATCATGGTCTTCTTGAACGTTGCTGACTTCTTCCTGTACCATTGCTTGAAGAAAGGATCTTCTACAAACTGGCAGTAGGTTTGGGAGTTCATTTTCAGTTTATCTTTAACCAGACGGAAATGGTCCATCTGCTCCATCTATAGTCACTCTTATTTCATCGGTCCATGAAACCTATAAGGAACGGTCTTCAGGTATTTCTTGGCCCAGTCATGATGCTTCAGCTTGTAAGTCTTATGCAGTGGCGGTTGTATTTCAGCCTTCCTTACTGTAGCCATGTCTCTGAGCACTTGCCACCTTGTATTTCTGGACACTCGTGGAAGGTTGCAGTTCTGAAACATGGTGGCGGTGCTGGCTAATGGGTTCTCTCACGTTTTATTCTTCTTAAGTCTTTTGCAGTCAACTAGCGCCTTTTCTTCTCCGCGGTTTTTTGCCCCCTGTCGAGTATTCATAACAAAGTATTTTTGTTGGGAGGTCACACCTCAATAATTTTGCGATCGTCAGTGTGCTGCAGCCCCCTGATAGGCATTTTACAATTTCTGACCTCTTTTTTTTTGGCCCATTTTCCTGAATTGGAGAAGCTAATAATAATTATACTGTTCTATCTGCTTTTCATGCACAAGTATGTCCCCGTACTATTAAGGGGAAAAAGTGCATGTGCAAGGAGATGTACTACAAATATAATCTATAATATAAACTTACACACACATTTTTAACCAGACAACACCACAGGCTGTCAAAATGGCTGACGTGGCCAGTTTTATCCATGTTGGGCAGAAGGATAGACTGTTATCGTAACCATAATGCAAAGTGTGAATGAGCGAGCAAAAAAACAGTGATAAGACCGATTTGAAAACTTTCCAGGCTGATATTCTAACGAGCACGCTTGACCTTTGTTGATGTGAGACTCTCAGCCTGCTATGGTACTATTTGATTATATCTTTTCATGTGACAACACTGAAGAAATGACACTGTGATACAATGTAAAGTAGTGAGTGTACAGCTTGTGTAACAGAGTAAATTTGCTGTCCCCTCAAAATAACTCAACACACAGCCATTAATGTCTAAACCGCTGGCAACAAAAGTGAGTACACCCCTAAGTGAAAATGTCATTTTACAGTTCAACAAACTCTCCTCCAGCCCCCCAATGCTGAGCCGCCCACAGAAGACAACGTGGTGTAACCTGTGATACATCTCCCAGCCTGAAGAGGGAGCACTGCTCAACGCATACATGTTCTCAGTGGGGGGAGGGGAGGGACATCTGCTTTGTGACTAAGTCAAACTTTCTGTGAATATTTAACCGTTTGTCCTCATTCTCACTAATACGACTGTTTACAATATTATTCATATGAAGTTGGAAACTGTGCAGAAGTTTAATGTGTTTCTAATTGAAAGTACAAACTCTGAGACAAACTATTCATGCATTAGTGCTGCTCCAGCTTTTTAGTGTCCATCACACTTTTGTGTGAAAACATCGCTGTGTGCACCATTAATCCAGAGTCTGTGATTAGATTATCCACATCATGTTCATATAAATATTTCTATAGGAAACGCTTTAGAGCAGGGAAGCCTTACTGTGGTCCTGTAAGATTACAGTGCAGTACAGTTTGGGAATTTTCCTGAATCACACCCGATTTAAGTCTTCGGGTCATTAGGTAGGAGTGTTAGATGAGAAATCATCACACTGTGCATGATTACAGGAATTCAGGACCAGAGCCAGGCTCCCCTGATTTATAAATTAATTGTTGATGACCTTAAAGTAATTCCCAGTGAAGATTTATCATCTTTTTACAAGCATCCTTTTCACATTTAAGAAAAATAGAAATCACAGTGATTTGTACATTTGTGCTCTGCATTTCTTTCAGAGCCGTGGGACTGAATTGTTGTGTATATAGGCAGTTTTTTTGTGCTCTGAAATTGAACAGGACTTTTGAGAAGACAGCTGCTCATGGTTTAATTCACTTTTAAAAAGGGACTGACAATATGAAGTGAGCGTATGTGTATTAAAAGGTGGTTGTGTTGAAGAAACCTTGTTGACCAATCTTTGCTAACTTGCTCTGTCTATGTGTGTGTGTTTACTGGTACAACAGTGGTAGCAGATTTTCAGAGCCGAGCTTACAGTAACGAAGACGCTCAAGTGTACTTGTTTGGAAGATGTGGAAACTCAAGTCTTACATGTTAGCACAAACATGTCTTTTTCCTTTATTCGGAATTTGTGCTTTTGGACATTTTTGAAAGATATTGTGCTTGTGAAATGTGCTTTGCGTGTTATTCATGTTCAACTGGTTGTATCAGTGTATCTTTATATACACTTGTAGCAGTGTAGCTACAGTACAATAGATTTCGTTAGCAGTCATATCAATGGTCATATGAAGTGTTTGGGCTTAGATTTGTGTCTTTTTGAATCATTTACACTCTATGGCACTTTTTTACGGTCTTGCTGTATGGGCTGTGTTCCAATTGATCTGTGTTGATCATTTCCTCCCTTCACTCAAACATTATGTTTGAGAAGGCCTTCTTAGTTGAACGGTTGTTTTCCTCAGCTTTGGATTTAGCTGTAGGGCCCAGAGGTTTTTGGAGTTTGAAGAGGAGGCAATAAAAGATTTAGAACACAGCCCTGTTTTCCTTTCCAAGGTTCCCCGGCTTTTTTCCGTCACCCGTCACCTCCTAGCCGAGCTCAATTCTGCTGCAGCTTTTTAGCCACAAGCTGCTGGTCCTTGACTTCTGAGGCCTTATCCTGTTAAGCGGCCGCACTATGGCAAAAAGGAGAGTTCAGTATGCTGACTGTATGAGCTTCAGTTGAATGTGTATGTGGTCGAACTTTTGGTAGGACATGGTAGGACAGTCCAGTAGATTACGGACGAACACAGGCGAAAACATCCACAACGCTTCTACTAAATATCGTTGAATGTTCGCTCGTATGCAACTCTCCAACAGTGTCACGTCCTATCGTGAGTTTCAGTCGATGTTTATAATCTAACCCAATGGGATTTTTTTACTCTGGTGTAATTTTCTTGACCACTTTAACGCAGCATCTCTGGTGTTACTTTCGTCAAAAATGTAGAACACCAGGGACGAGGCAATGACGACGTGATCTCGTTCCGAAATTAATTGTAGCGAAATTTCAAATTCACAAATGCCTTGAACAACGTACATTTTCAACAATCCGTTTAAATCGACTGGTCCATTTCCGCTGCACGGTGAATTTGAAGGATGCACTGTGATTAGTGTGGCGACGTCTGGGAATCGAGTTACTGAAAAGGCCACGAGTTGGAGGTTACATTTAGTTTCTAAGGACATCTGGGCTCATGGTGTCTTTTGGATAGGAACTGCTAAACTTTTTCTATAAGGGTGAAAATGGATGCATGCTTAGATTCTTCAGCTGTAGACAGTTTATCTTGCTTACTGCATTGACGTATGAAGTTTGAACGGGTTCTGTAGAAAGAGATTAACATGAAGGGCGAAAAAAAACAATAATAAAAAAAGACTGAAAGTGAATTTGTCTTGGATTGTTTTATTTTTTTCCATTGGGATGTCAAAAGCTTCAACTTGGCCACAAATCTAACAAAGTCAGGTACATTGTCAAGTATTGCCCCAAAATACCTCTATGGTAGATAGATGTGCTCACTGATCACTTGTACATGTGCTCATTCATACAATTATCCAATCAGCCAATCATATGGCAACACCACAATGTACAAGATCAAGCAGGATCAGATGAAGAGCTTCAGTCAATATTCACATCAAACAGCAGAATGTAATCCAGTGATTTTATCTGTGGCATGGTTGTAGATTCTAAATGGTCTGGTTTGAGTATCCCAGAAACTGCGGCTCTCCTAGGATTTCCACACACACATACTTGTGTGAAAAACTTCCGGTAAGTGGCAGTTCTCGGGGTGGAAACACCTTGTTGACGAAAGGAGAATGGCCAGACTGGGTCAAGTTAATAGGACGGCCATGGTAACGTCAAATCACCTCTCTTTACATACATGGTGAGCAGAAAAGCATCTCAGGATACACAGCATGCCAAACCTTGAGAACAGTAGAAAACCTCATTGGATTCCACCCGTGTCACCCAATAACAGGAATGTGAGGCTACACAGACTGGAAAAAGAGCCGGTTATTCGATTCTTCAATAGTCCCGTTTCGGTGAACCCCGTACGTCGTGCTGATGTTACATGCTTTCAAAAAAAAAGAAATGAAAAGTTTTTCAGTGTTCATTAAATCAGATATTCCATCGATCTTACACAGGGTCACCCTGGAGTCTATCTCAGGGGACTCGGGGCACAAGGCGGGGGCCACCGTGGACGAGGTATAAGCCCATCATACACCTGTTCATACACTACGGACAATTTACAACGCATGTCTTTGGACTAGGGGAGGAAACCAGAGTACAACCTGGGGGTGTGAAGCAAAGAAGCTAACTACAAAGCCACTGCGCCGACCCTGATACTCCAAAAACTGTATTTTTATTACAGCCTCTCTTTAAACTTGATTTTGCCCATTTTCTAAAACGTAAAAGCGTAAATACAAAAATGTTTGTAGTATTATAAAGGATTATTGACTGGTTTAACTGCAGTTAATATTTTTGCAGTCTTCTTTGAGGGTTACACATTTGGCTCCCTTAAACAGTACGAATCTCCCCATGCTCTTCAGCAAAAAAACGAAACAAATAAACTAAAATAAAAACCCCTTTATCCAGCACAACACGTGAAGAAACCAGTAACTTCTGGGTCATAGTCAATCGAAAAAAATGAATAATATGTTCAAATGAAACCTGGACATTTGACCCATTTTCTAATCGCTTATTTTTAACTTGAGCATGAGATTGAAAGAACGGAAAATGACTTTTTCTCCCTGTTTCGTTTTGGATCTGTAAATGAATAATAAAATAACAAGACATTTTTTCATTTTCGGATAAGTGGATAATTGAATATGAAAAGAATGAATATGATACACGGATTCTATTAATTCAATGGTGTCAAAATTTAATTTCCAAATTCAATGGATTTTCACATTCAGATCTTTGTCTCTGTTTTGCTTCCCTATCAGTACCGACACTTTTCATTACCAGTTTGATTTATTCAAACGATACCAGTGAAAAGTCCACGAGGCAGGAAAGGCCGTACAACTCAACATTTTAACACCTTCATACAAAAACATGACAAATTGACTGTTTATTCAGTGCTTCCATATATTAGCAAGGTGAAAGGCAGGTCTGTGAGAAATGAATAATACTGACATAACTATCACGCTTCAGTGTGATGACAGCGGACATAAAATGGAAAGTAACTAATAAAACACAAAAATAGATGGATGATTCACCTTGGGGGGGGGACAAACAAAAACCTTCAAGTAGCTAAAAACTATTGAAATGTTAAAAGATGAAAGGGAGTTGGCACAGAGGAGCAAATGAGGCCACAGGGAAAGATGAACATGACGTGTAAGGACAAATATATTAATACTTCTCTTTTTTACATATTTACAGGTCAAATACTAGATCGTAAATACTATGAATTCATGCTGCAGACATGCTGACTATCATTCCAAGATCCATTTTTAAGTATTAAGAATTTATAAAATGTGACACTAGGTAACTTCTCTATAGTTAAAAAAAATTGCAAACAGGAATGTGTGTGTGTGCCCGCTTCATACTCATCCACTCCCTACTTGTGCCTGAGAGTGTATTCATTGAGTAAAGACAGTGTGTGCTCTTTTTTTGTTTGTGTTTTCTTTTTTTTTTTTTTTTGTGTGTGTGTGTGTGTGTGTGTGTACACCACTATGTGAGGAGGGAGAAGTATGCTCTGAGGATGAGGAGATGGAGCAGGATGACGTGACCTCTCTCTGGAGCTCCTCCACGTTCTTCACGCAAAAACAATAACTCTCAAATTCTGATGGAGCGGCATCTACCTAAGAATCAACAAAGCACACAAACATCAGTTTCGTTTTGGGACACCGATTTCCTAAATCATTCCATTCGCTTTCTATTTATTTATGTATCATTATTAAAAGATCAATCATCAAGCCGGTGTAACCTTAGTCTTTATCGCTAGTGTGACGGAACAGAGGGATAAACAGGAAGTAAGTGCAGGAGCACTGTCTTTATTAATAAATCAATGAAACGAACCAGCAAACACGGTATAACAGGCACCTCAACTACAAATATCACGCGACGTGCGCATAGACCCGAGGGGTTTAAATACCCAACATAATTAATCTAAATCAAAGACACCTGGGTTAAATCAAGGACATCCTCAAAGAGAAAGTAGAACTCGGGCAGGAAGCGAATGAAAACAAAACAAAGTCATGTGACCAGTCCGGAGCCGTGCCACAGTGCCATCTGCTGGTCGTGGCGTAACAGCTAGCTTCTCCTGAAGTGTTTTGGAAATCGTTTCAGCCACGTCATGTTCACTCACCGTCCACTTTATTAGGAACACCTGTATGTTCATGTAGTTTTCTAACCAGCCAATCATGAAATATACAGGAATATAGAGGGTTCACAAGAAAACTCCATTTCAACACATTAAAAAAAAAAACTCTCACAATGTTGGATTTTAGTTTGTAATGCAGTGAGCACAACCAAGGAGTGCATTTTAAAAAGAAAACTACAATGTTGTTGAAGACTGAAACCTGTACCTACAAACTAGAACTGAAAATGGAACCACTGAAGAGTCAACAGTGTCAGAGATCCTCGTGTGTCCAGTTCCACTGTGTACGGCACTTTTTATGCTTACCGACCCATTATTCCAGCTTTTGTGTTTTTAGCTTTGTGCTGATAGAAATGGTTTTGTTTTTTTTAAAGCAAACTTGGTGTTAAAACCCAGAAACATCTAGTAATAAAAAGGGACATTCATCATGTGTTTGAAGTGACACTGTTCAGTTATACAAATAACTAGGTATTTTGGTATATATTGGAAGCACTATTTTTGAGCATTTCCCCATAATTTCACAGAGTGTGGTTTGCAGTATAAGCACCTGTGGTCTCATGCGTGGGTTCCAGCGCACATAATAACCCACCCAGTGCTCCAGATGTGTGAGATTGGCCAGTGGACACAACACCTGGTTTTTACAGTCCACATAGAACGGGTTAGTGAAGTCCTCCAGCTGACTGTTCATGTAGGACCACAGTGACCGTTTTACCCTGTACTTCCTAAAAACAAAAGAGGAGAGAGAGAGAGGGAGAGACAAGTCATAATACACTTAGACTAATTCATTTCCATTCCAGTAAAATCAAACAGGCTGGAAAGCCTCCCCCCATTAGTGGAGAAATGTGGAGTGTAGCTTTTCCATTCTCTCCTGCTCACTGCTGTAGAGGAATGTACCAAACAGGCAGCTGTAGGGGCGATCCAGGATGGGGATGAGAAAAAGCTCTTTGAACTCAGAAGCAGAAGGAAACTGAAAAAAAGAACACAAACACTGGGTTTAACAGTGTATAGTAAGATGCTTAAATGTGGATCTGAACAATAGTTATCTGAACAGATAATCAGTCTAATAATAAGATAATCAATAAGATAATCAGATAATCAGGGGAATATGTGATCTCTGTGGTTTGGTTTGATGTGTTGTGCATGCTGAGATGCTTTTCTGCTAACCACGGTTATAAAGAGTGATTATATGAGTTATTACAGTATATCCTTCCTGGCAGCTCTGACCAATCTGGTCACTTTCCTCTGATCTCTCTTATCAACAAGATGTTTCCACCAACAAAACTGTCCCTCACTCAGTGTTTTTATGGGTTTTTTCTGACACCATTCTGTGTTAAATTCTAGAGACTATTGTGTGAAATTCCCAGCAGTTTCTGAAATACTTGAACCAGCCTATCTGGCTCCAACAACTATGCTATGGTTAAAGTCACTGAGATCACATTTCTTCCCCATTCTGATGTTTGATGTGAACTTTAACTGAAACTCTTGACCTGTATTTGCATGATTTTATGCATTGTGATGCTGCCCATGATTAGCTGATAACTGAATAAATGAGCAGGTGTTCCTATTTAAGTGCACGGTGAGTGGATGTTGTGACTTATGTGTTTTGTAACTGATTTTTATATTAAATTATGGTGATTGATCTGTATTTTACACTTTATTACCCCATACAGAAGCAAAACAGGTTCTATAAGGCTAATTTCTTATATATATATATATATATATATATATATATATATATATATATATATATATATATATATATGGATGTTGGGAATCTCCATGAATTTCAGTTCCGCACTAGGATAGATAATTTCGCTCTCACAGCCACCATCTTTAGCCTGGAGGGGAAAAGAGAGGAGAGAAGAGAATGTGATGCTCGAATAAACTCACCACTACAACATGTCACATTGTTATACATAAATCCCGTGCTAACTCTATACATGCACAAACCCCAATACAGCTGATATTTGTTAATCCCTAATTATTTTATTGCTGGGTTTGTTGGGCTACTCGTTGGTGGTATGAGGCTTGAATCAACTGAGATAACAACATTAGTGTATCATCACCTCATGTTATCATTATAGCCCTTCTTACAGATACAGTCACATGTTTTCAGTATGTCTTTCTTACACTGCAGTGGATAAGGTGCCACTTTTTGTTTTTCAGATGGAGGTTCGGACATCTGTGAGTCATTCTGTGAGGATGGGAGTTCACATGTAGATGGTGAGTAGTGTTTTTATTTTGTGAGTGCTTTTAATGAAGGCTCATTGCATACTGGGGTTTTGGTAGTCAGATTTCACTGTTAGCACTTCAGTACACATCCACTATGTTTACATGGACAGCAGTAATCTAATTATTGACCTTATTCTGAATAAGATAACACTGTGATTAAGGTGTTTACATGAGTCGCTTTTAGAATACTCCTCTCATGTACCCGTTCAACATGTTATAGAACATAGATGGATTAACAGCACACGTCATTACGTCACCGCGCCACGCCGTCCGACATCCCTCCAGAACTTCACGTATCAACATACAGTTGGTCTTCGTTATGGTACCGTATACAGTTTGGGGTGTTTTTATCTTAAATTTTTACAAAAGCTTCAAGTGCAGTTAATTATTTGTCATGCTGTACGTGCAAATAGACGACTGCTTGAAGCCACTAGCTAGATAGCTACTAACCCATGTAACCTCGCTTGTCATTTCTTTCCCCACATATAGCCCTCTTTTTTTACTCTTCCCATATTAGTTAAAACAAAGCATTTTTATTGGTCTAGCCTAATGACGAGCACCGAAGTTCCTCAGCTGTAGGTGTTTTAATCAGCGGAAATAGTGACATATCTCTGCTGAAAACCATCACAGAAATTCTAATGGATTCCACTACAAATACCATTACAAACCTTAAAAACCATTACCAAATTTCAAAGGTGTTCTATTGGTCATTAATGGTACCCCCTAGAAATAACATGCCACCAATAAACGGCAACAAATTACCATTAGAGGTCCTAAGGGACCATTACAGATTCCATTAAAACCAATGCAATTCCCATTAAAACCATTACCAAATTCTATAAGGGTTTCTGTTGTCAAAACAAAGCATTTTTTATCAGTCTAGCCTACAAGACAAAAAGCTGCCACTTGAGTGCATACAATTTCCTTGTGGATGGTGCTCTAGCATTTAACATGGTCTCTACAATCTCAGTTGTGAGAATAGAATCTATGAGCTGGGGCGCCTCAGGGGCCAGACCCACAGTTTCCATAGTTCTGGCCAAGGGTGATAAATCAGCCCTCCGGCTTGAGACAGTAGATCCACTCTAAGAGCTCAAATGGGGCACCTGACAGACCTTCCAGGACCACAGAAAGGTCCCAGGAAGGTATGCGCGGCCTGCAGATCGGCCTCAGCCGCCTGACACAACGCATGAACCTCGAAGTTAGAGAATGTTGCCCCACAGAGGCTCCATCAATAGGGGCATGACTGGCCAAAATGGTGGCCACATAAACCCTGATTGTAGAAGGAGCCCACCCCGCTGAGAAACATTATTGTAAGAACTCCAGGACTGTAGCTATTGCACATTTCACTGGGTCTAGCTGAAGTTCCTCACACCACAAGACAAAAAGCTGACACTTGAGCATATGGAAAATATCTATGAAGTGCAAACAATATGTGTAACTGACATTTGGATATGTTAATGAAGTGAATTCAATATGTAACCAACATTTAGAATTATTACTTGAGCATTATCGTATAAATCAATATTGGTAAAAAAAAAAAAAATCTATATGTATAATCAACAGTTAGAAGCATAATCTAAATCCATAGAACAATGTTTGATCAAGTTATATTCTGAGTGGATTTGAGTTGAATGAACTCTGTGTTTCAGTGCACAACAATTGTTCTTCTGTATTAGCTGTCTCCTGTCTCCACAGCAATAAAAATTGGCAGTAGATATTCGCATGTGTGAGTAAATAACTTTGAGGCAGATACAAATTAGGGAGTTAGGAGAGGGCCTCGGGAAAGGAGGTAGATATCAGCGGGAACAACCGATAGAGACAGACAGATGCTCATTGAGGCCTAAGAAGGGAGTCAAGGTCAAGACACACAAGTCTGTGTGAAACCTTTTTTTGTAAAAGAAACCTTGTCCTCATGAAACCTTTTCAAGAAAAACAACTAACTGCGCATGTTCCACAAATTTAAGATAACGCATAGACATGAATATTTAATTGTGGCAAAAGAAGATTGGTCTATTTTCAGTGAGGAAAAGCAAAACCCCACCTACAAAGACTATGCTGTGGAGATAGGTATATAAAGACATGTTTGTGTATGCATAATTCGGACACTCTGCAGACTGTCACACTTTACTGATTTTCAATAAAGTTTATTTACTTTTTGACATCTACTAAACTCTCTGTCTCCGAAGTTTTTGACCTAGGCTAAAAGGTTGATTTTATTCACGACACTCGCAGTCCACAATGGGTTCTAAAATTTGACAGAGGGGCCGGGCGAGGAACAGACGGATGGAGTGTTTGTGTGAACTAATATAAATGACATGTAAAAGCCATTACATGAAAGGATTTGGCCTTTAACAAGTAGCAAAGCATGAATATGCAAGGCTCATTGTATCAATTGTTTTCCAAATGATAACACAGTAGAGAAACTCACGTCCAGTTTCAGTGGGAACAGTGTTGTTGATCTCCCTTTTTTGCCAGTTTTTTGTTTAGTCTTGTCCACGGTCTACTCTCTGGGTAAATGAAAATGCTGGTTTCTGAGGCCCTAAGGTAAATGAAAATTCTGGATTCTGATGCCCTAGGTAACTGAAAATTCTGGTTTCTGATCCTCTGAGTAGCTAGAAACTCTGGGTTTTTATTTTCTGGGTTATTAGAAATGCCTGGGTTCTGATTTTATGTGTAAATTAAAACCCCTGGTTTCAATTCTATGTGTAAGTGAAATAGCCCTTTTCTGGAACATAAGAGTAAGGTAAATGAGCTCTTTTTTTAACCCTATTGGTAGTGAGATCATAGTCTTCTTGAAACATATGGGTTATTTAGTGTGTAAATACAGTATAAATACTGGAGCTTAAGCTCAGGGTAGGGGGATCACTTCTGAGAATTCTCATCGGTGTGGATCTTGTGTGGTGGAATGGAACAATAAAGCTGGACCCTTGCTTCTTCTCACTCACGGCTGGTGTATTTTTTCTATCTCCAACTGGGCTCAGAGGTAGATGTGAGTATTGGCTTCTAAGTTGAATTTTAAATGTTTTTGGGTAATAGGCTAAATTTGAGCCAACATCAATCAGTCAGCCATACCACTCTGACAAAGCCTGATCTCATCTGACCTCGGAAGCAAAGCAGAGTTGGGCCTGGTTAGTACTTGGTTGGGAGACTGAATGGGAATACTAGGTGCTGTAAGCTTTTTATTTGGATCAGTCTTTTCATGACCTCTGCACAACATCCTCTTTTGGGATAAAGGTTGGACACAGGTTTGAAGGGGACCCAATCAATCAATCAGTCAGTCAGTCAGTCAGTCAGTCAGTCAGTCTTTTGATTACACTATTTAAATAGGCCCCATTTGGGGTCAGCTTTCGCTTATGGCCATACCATTCTGACAAAGCCTGATCTCATCTGACCTCGGAAGCAAAGCAGAGTTGGGCCTGGTTAGTACTTGGTTGGGAGACTGAATGGGAATACTAGGTGCTGTAAGCTTTTTATTTGGATCAGTGTTTTCATGACCTCTACACAACATCCTCTTTTGGGATAAAGGTTGGACACAGGTTTGAAGGGGACCCAATCAATCAATCAATCAGTCAGTCAGTCACTCAGTCAGTCAGTCTTTTGATTACACTATTTAAATAGGCCCCATATGGGGTTAGCTTTCGCTTACGTCCATACCACTCTGACAAAGCCTGATCTCATCTGACCTCGGAAGCAAAGCAAAGTTGGGCCTGTTTAGTACTTGGTTGGGAGACTGAATGGGAATACTAGGTGCTGTAAGCTTTTTATTTGGATCAGTGTTTTCATGACCTCTGCACAACATCCTCTTTTGGGATAAAGGTTGGACACAGGTTTGAAGGGGACGCAATCAATCAGTCAGTCAGTCAGTCAGTCAGTCAGTCAGACAGTCAGTCAGTCAGTCAGTCAGTCTTTTGGTTTTCACTATTTAAATAGGCCCCATTTGGAGTCAGGTTTCGCTTACGGCCATAGCACTCTGACAAAGCCTGATCTCATCTGACCTTGGAAGCAAAGCAGAGTTGGGCCTGGTTAGTACTTGGTTGGGAGACTGAATGGGAATACTAGGTGCTGTAAGCTTTTTATTTGGATCAGTGTTTTCATGACCTCTGCACAACATCCACTTTTGGGATAAAAGTTGGACACAGGTTTGAAGGGGACCCAATCAATCAATCAGTCAGTCAGTCAGTCTTTTGATTACACTATTTAAATAGGCCCCATAAGCTTTCGCTTAGGGCCACACCACTCTGACGGCGCTATTGAGTAGCACCTGAGAAGTAGGGAGTTGGCTGCAGTTGGTGAGAGAGGCTCACCAAAATCTTTGTGTTTATTTTTTTGTGGTTAAATTCCTAGTTATTTTCATTAGTATTTTTTGTTTGTTTGTTTGTTTGTTCCTCCCGGCAGCGCAGGCTGTTTGGGAGGAGCTTTTTGAGCCTAGTTTGCGTCTTTTCTTTGTTTGTTTGTTTGTTTTCTTTGTTTGTGTAAAATGGATGGCTTAAAGACAACGGATGATGACGGAAAAGGGAAGCTGGAAAAAAAGGAAGGCGGGAAGAGAATTTATATGAAGGAGGCAACCGTGACGGTGGATCTGGGGAATGTGGAGGAAGCCAGAGCGGCGGACATCATAAAAGCGGTGGCGGAGAAAATCGGGGAAGGAAGAATCCTGGCGGTGAGACCTAAACAGAGGAAAGAATATGAGGTGACGCTCCAGAAAGAGGAAGACACGGAAAGCCTGTGCGACGGCCTGACAATCAGAGGCATAAAATGTGAAGTCACGCGGCTACACAATAGAGACTTTGTGGTGTCCTTCATGCACCTACCTGTTTACCTGGACGATGAAGTCATCATCCAAAAGCTGACGGGATGGGGAGTAACACCCATATCAAAAATAAAAAGGAGGCAATATCCCGGTACAAGCATCGAAGACGGGACTAGATATGTAAAAACAAGTTTCCCGAAAGAGGTGACGTCGCTCCCATACAGCACCAAGCTGGAAACCGCAGAAGGACCTCAGTACTTCCGGGTAATGCACAGCCAGCAGGTGAAGACATGTCGGCTGTGTCTTAGCCCGGACCATCTGGTCAAGGACTGCCCCAGCTTCACGTGCTACAAGTGCGAGGAGAGGGGACACTTCGCAAGGGACTGCAAAACGGTGAAGTGCCCGGACTGCGACAGGCACCTAAACAAGTGTGAATGCTGGATGGAGAGCGAGGAGCGAAAGGAGGAACAGGTGAACGGACAGAAGCAAGGAGGAGACGATGAGAGGGAACAAGAGGAGCAAGCCGGAGAAACACGGATCGATGATGCAGCTGAAGACACGGAGCACGGTGAGCAGATGGACGAGGGTGACAGACAAAATGTACAACAGGAGCGACAGGCAGCAACCTGGACACCAATCGACATCACTGAAACCCTGGAAAACGCGCTGGATGGAACAGAACAAAAAGAGGAAAGCAGGAGCCAGCAAAGTGCTGAAAATGAAAGTGAGGAGGGGGAAGAAATGGACGACAAACTACTAAAAACAATAAAAAGGAGGCGATCAATAAAGGTTTTGCCAAGTTTGACAGCTGCTAGGAAAAGAGTGATTAAAAAAGACGTGTTGAAGCATGGAAACAGATATGAGTGTCTGAAGGACTTGGAGGGGATAGACTGAAACGATGGGTATGATGTACATCTTTGTTTTCTGCATGGTCTTAAGACTAGTTACATTTAATGCGAGAGGGTTGTTAAATGTAAGCAAATTCGAAAAAGTCAAAGAAATGTGTAAACTGGAGGACGTAATTGTTTTACAAGAAACAAACTGGAGAGATGGGTTCATAAGCGAAGTGAGGAAAAGATGGAATGGAGAAATATTTTATAGTAATGGTGACGATAAATTCGGGAGGGGGGTAGCAATATTGATAAAAAATGATAGAGATATAAAATGTAAAATGATATATAAGGACATATTTGGGAAATGCATGGTGGTGGAACTAGAACAAGAAGAGAGAAAAGTGGTGGTGGTTAACGTGCATGCACCAACGGGGGAACAGGAGAAGAGGGAGTATTTTAAGTTCTTAAGAGAGTTCCTAAAAAATCACACTAGGGTTATTATAATGGGGGATTTTAACACGGTATTTAGCAAATTGGATATGGCGGAAGGGATGGTTTTTAAAACAGACACAGGGAGAAAAGAATTAAAATTATTAATGGACGAAAACAATATGATCGACATTTGGAGGGAAAGAAATGAGAAAAAAAAAAGAATACTCAAGGAGGCAGATAGTTGGAAATTTTATGTGTAAGACAAGGATTGATTTCATTTTATGCACAAGAAACACAGAAAGATTTATAGAAGGGATAAAGTACGAAGAAACAAGTTTAAGCGATCATAAGCCCCTGTTCGTACACATAGATTGGAGGGTAGTCAAAAGAGGGCCAGGGGTATGGGATTTAAATACAGCGATTTTAAAGAATGAAGAGTATATTGAAAAAATAAAAGAGATAATGGAAAACGAAAAAGAAAACGGGATGTTCATAGAAGATAAAAGAATATGGTGGGAAAATGTAAAATATGAAGTAAAGAAATTTACAATAAAATATTGTACGCTTATACAGAAAAGGAAAAAGGATAAAAAAAGAGAAATAAGGGAACGGTGGGAGAAGGAAAAAGATATACAGAAATTGAAAGCAATAGAAGAAGAATTGCAGGAAATAGAAGAAAGTAAATATCAAGGCGCAAGGTTAAGAAGTAAAGCAAAGTCTATGGTGGAGGGGGAAAAATGCACAAAATTCTTCTTCGATTTAGAAAGAAGGAAGGGAAAAGCCGAGACAATAAAAGGAATTAAAGGGGAGAATGGGAAAGTAGTAGAGGAAAATGAGGAAATTCTAAAAGAAGTTAAAGTATATTACGAGAAACTATTTAGCTCAGAGGGAGTAGGAGAAAAGGAGAAGGGATTTTTATTAAATCAAATAGAAGCAAGGGTAGGAGAGGAAGAAAAAAATGAATGTGACAAAGAAATAAGGGAGGAAGAAACAGAAAAAGCCATAGCACAACTAAATAGAAAGAAAAGCCCGGGAATAGATGGATTGGGGGGTGAGTTTTATATTGTTTTTAAGGATGTTTTAACCAGCACTTTGAAAAATGTATACGATGAGATATTTAAGAAAGGGAAAATAAACAAAAGAATGGGAATGGGAGTGGTAAAGTTGATATATAAAAGAAAAGGGGAAAGAGAAGATTTAAGAAACTATAGACCGATCACAATGCTTAATACTGACTTAAAGATTTTAGCGAAAATTTTAGCAAATAGACTAAAAGAAGTAATGCCAGCCATAATTAGAACGAATCAGGTATATGGGGTAAAAGGGAAGGATATAGCGGACACAACGCTAAGTATACAAGATAAAATAAGATATATGAAGATGAAAAATAAAGAAAGATATGTAGTTAGCATATATTTTGAGAAAGCTTTTGACAGGGTCGATCACGATTATTTATTTGGGATTTTAAAAAGTTTTGGCTTCGGGGAAAATTTTATCGAATGGATCAAAATTTTATATAGAGGGGCAACAACAAGAATAAAGTGCAATGGTTTTTTAACACAGTGTTTTAAAATTCAAAGATCGATAAGACAGGGATGCCCACTATCAGCGCTTTTATACTCACTTATCTCAGAGCCACTGGGTCTAGCAATGAAACAAGAATGTACGATAAAAGGAATCGGGGTTGAAGGAGGGAAAGAAAAAGAGACGATATTTCAATACGCGGACGACACAACGCTAATAGCGAAAGATAAGGAGAGCGTCAAGAAAGCAATGGAAATCGTACAAATGTTTTGTAAGGGCTCAGGGGGTAAGATCAATGTAGACAAAACAGTGTACATGAGATTCGGAGGGGCCGTAGATCTAACAGATTACTTTGCTTTTAAAGAAACAAATGAAATAAAGATCTTGGGCGTTTTAATCGGAAAGGATGAAAGGAAGGCAGGAGAAACCATGTGGGAGGGTATTTTAGGAAATATCGAAAGGAAGCTGGCTTTCTGGAAACTGAGGACTCTCAGTTTGAAAGGGAAGGTTTTAATTCTAAATGTGTTGATGGCGTCGAAATTATGGTACACCCTATATGTGTCATCCTTGCCTTTGTGGGCAGAACAAAGGCTCAAGAAATGTGTTTTAGACTTTTTATGGGATAAAAAACCGTCAAGAATCGCATATAACACCTTGATAGGAGCGGTGGAAAGGGGAGGTCTAGGGTTGGTGGATATCGGGCAAAAGAAAAACAGCTTAAGAGTAAAAATAATAAAAAAAAAATATGGATGACGAGAACGATACAGCGTGGAAAAAAAACAATGGGGTATTTTTTAAATAAATGCGGGAATTTTAACTTGGGGGACGGTATTTTATGCATGAAGACGAAGAACTGGATGGCGGAAGGGCTACCGGACTTTTATAAAGAAATGATGGGCGCATGGGGGAAATTTCTAACCATTGTGCACTTTGAGCCCCGAGGCAGAGAGAACATCCTGAACCAGCCCCTGTTTTCAAACAACAGAGTTTTAAAGCAAGGAAAAGAGATCTTTTTTAGAAAGTGGTGGGAGGTGGGAATTACAAGGGTAAGGGACGTTTTATATGAGTTTAAAGAAGGGTTCCTACCGGTACAATGCATAATAGATGCAATGGAGGAAGCAAAGGAAGACTTCAGCACGCAGGAAATTATCAACAAATATGAGGTAATCAAGAATGCAATACCGAAGGAGTGGATAGAAAGAATAGAAAACATGGAGGAGGGAACGGGAAGGGAGTTTTACGTGAAGGTGGGGGAAAAATGTTTTGATTTCAAACTCTGTACAGTGAAAATGTTTTATAGTTTTTTTTAGAGACGGAATTTTTAAAATACCAATAGCAAATGAGTACTGGCTGAAGAAGTTTGACGACCTAGAGGAAAACGACATATGGGGTAACATGAGAGGGACGCTTGTAGAGACAAAGCTGGAAAACCTTGAATATTTTATTAGGCACAGAGTAGTATTAACAGATGCTTTTTTGAATAAATTAGGAATGGAGCAAACGCCAATATGCAAAGTATGTCATGATGATGAGGAAGGTTTTTTACATTTGTTTTCACGCTGCAAAGGGCTGGAAGGAGCGAACGCGAAATGTAGAGAGATAATTGGGCACCTGAAGGGAGAAAAAAAATGTGAGAGATTTTGAATGGAATAAGATTGTCATGTTGGGAGTTGATAAAAAGAGCAAGAACAACAAACTGATTAATGTGCTCGTGATGCTGTTCAAAAGTGCAACATGGGAAAGAAGGGTCGTGGCAAAGAGGGAAGGAATTGTATTGGATGTCGAGCGTGTTTTTAAAAGAAAAGTAGAAAAATACGTTGAATGTTCGTTTCTCTATTTTAAGCAAGAAGACAAAATGAACGAATTTTATGACGTTTTTACACCTGAGGTATGCAAGATTTTTGATGATTTACAGTGGAAAGTGCCAAGATAACAAGGGTAATTTTAATTATACGAGTGTTATTTATTGTTTTAGAGGTTGACTGTGTTTTAAATTAAACATTATACTGGGTGTAAATACTAAATGTTTTATGTGGAGTTAGGTTTTATGTGTAAAAATAATGTACATTCTAATATTTTAAGATGAAAATGTATTTATATTGTAACATATTTTCTTGATGGAATATTTTTTAATACTTTTTCAATAAAAAAAACCAAAAAAAAAAACAAAACAAAGCCTGATCTCATCTGACCTCGGAAGCAAAGCAGAGTTGGGCCTGGTTAGTACTTGGTTGGGAGACTGAATGGGAATACTAGGTGCTGTAAGCTTTTTATTTGGATCAGTGTTTTCATGACCTCTGCACAACATCCTCTTTTGGGATAAAGGTTGGACACAGGTTTGAAGGGGACCCAATCAATCAGTCAGTCAGTCAGTCAGTCTTTTGATTACACTATTTAAATAGGCCCCATTTGGGGTCAGCTTTTGCTTATGGCCATACCACTCTGACAAAGACTGATCTTATCTGAACTCGGAAACAAAGCTGAGTTGGACCTGGTTAGTACTTGGTTGGGAGACTGAATGGGAATACTAGGTGCTGTAAGCTTTTTATTTGGATCACTGTTTTCATGACCTCTGCACAACATACTCTTTTGGGATAAAGGTTGGACACAGGTTTGAAGGGGACCCAATCAATCAATCAATCAATCAGTCAGTCAGTCAGTCACAGTCAGTCAGTCAGTCACTCAGTCGTTTGATTACACTATTTAAATAGGCCCCATTTGGGGTCAGCTTTCGCTTACGGCCATACCACTCTGACGAAGCCTGATCTCATCTGACCTCGGAAGCAAAGCAGAGTTGGGCTTGGTTAGTACTTGGTTGGGAGACTGAATGGGAATGCTAGGTGCTGTAAGCTTTTTATTTGGATCAGTGTTTTCATGGCCTCTACACAACATCCTGTTTTGGGATAAAGGTTGGACACAGGTTTGAAGGGGACCCAATCAATCAATCAGTCAGTCACTCAGTCAGTCTTTTGATTACACTATTTAAATAGGCCCCATTTGGGGTCAGCTTTCGCTTACGGCCATACCACTCTGACAAAGCCCGATCTCATCTGACCTCGGAAGCAAAGCAGAGTTGGGCCTGGTTAGTACTTGGTTGGGAGACTGAATGGGAATACTAGGTGCTGTAAGCTTTTTATTTGGATCAGTGTTTTCATGGCCTCTGCACAACATCCTCTTTTGGGATAAAGGTTGGACACAGGTTTGAAGGGGACCCAATCAATCAATCAGTCAGTCACTCAGTCAGTCTTTTGATTACACTATTTAAATAGGCCCCATTTGGGGTCAGCTTTCGCTTACGGCCATACCACTCGGACAAAGCCCGATCTCATTTGACCTCGGAAGCAAAGCAGAGTTGGGCCTGGTTATTACTTGGTTGGGAGACTGAATGGGAATACTAGGTGCTGTAAGCTTTTTATTTGGTTCAGTGTTTTCATGGCCTCTGCACAACATCCTGTTTTGGGATAAAGGTTGGACACAGGTTTGAAGGGGACCCAATCAATCAATCAGTCAGTCAGTCAGTCAGTCTTTTGATTACACTATTTAAATAGGCCCCATTTGGGGTGAGCTTTCGCTTACGGCCATACCACTCTGACAAAGCCTGATCTCATCTGACCTTGGAAGCAAAGCAGAGTTGGGCCTGGTTAGTACTTGGTTGGGAGACTGAAGTTGAATACTAGGTGCTGTAAGCTTTTTATTTGGATCAGTGTTTTCATGGCCTCTGCACAACATCCTGTTTTGGGATAAAGGTTGGACGCAGGTTTGAAGGGGACCCAATCAATCAATCAGTCAGTCAGTCAGACAGTCAGTCAGTCAGTCAGTCACTCAGTCAGTCACTCAGTCAGTCACTCAGTCAGTCAGTCAGTCACTCAGTCAGTCACTCAGTCTTTTGATTACACTATTTAAATAGGCCCCATTTGGGATCAGCTTTCGCTTACGGCCATACCACTCTGACAAAGCCCGATCTCATCTGACCTCGGAAGCAAAGCAGAGTTGGGCCTGGTTAGTACTTGGTTGGGAGACTGAATGGGAATACTAGGTGCTGTAAGCTTTTTATTTGGATCAGTGTTTTCATGGCCTCTGCACAACATCCTGTTTTGGGATAAAGGTTGGACGCAGGTTTGAAGGGGACCCAATCAATCAGTCACTCAGTCAGTCACTCAGTCAGTCACTCAGTCAGTCACTCAGTCAGTCACTCAGTCAGTCACTCAGTCAGTCACTCAGTCAGTCACTCAGTCAGTCACTCAGTCAGTCACTCAGTCAGTCACTCAGTCAGTCACTCAGTCAGTCTTTTGATTACACTATTTAAATAGGCCCCATTTGGGGTCAGCTTTCGCTTACGGCCATACCACTCTGACAAAGCCCGATCTCATCTGACCCCGGAAGCAAAGCAGAGTTGGGCCTGGTTAGTACTTGGTTGGGAGACTGAATGGGAATACTAGTTGCTGTAAGCTTTTTATTTGGATCAGTGTTTTCATTGCCTCTGCACAACATCCTCTTTTGGGATAAAGGTTGGACACAGGTTTGAAGGGGACCCAATCAATCAGTCAGTCAGTCACTCAGTCAGTCTTTTGATTACACTATTTAAATAGGCCTCATTTGGGGTCAGCATTCGCTTACGGCCATACCACTCTGACAAAGCCCGAGCTCATCTGACCTCGGAAGCAAAGCAGAGTTGGGCCTGGTTAGTACTTGGTTGGGAGACTGAATGGGAATACTAGGTGCTGTAAGCTTTTTATTTGGATCAGTGTTTTCATGGCCTCTGCACAACATCCTGTTTTGGGATAAAGGTTGGACACAGGTTTGAAGGGGACCCAATCAATCAATCAATCAATCAGTCAGTCAGTCAGTCAGTCAGTCTTTTGATTACACTATTTAAATAGGCCCCATTTGGGGTCAGCTTTCGATTATGGCCATACCACTCTGACAAAGCCTGATCTCATCTGACCTCGGAAGCAAAGCAGAGTTAGGCCTGGTTAATACTTGGTTGGGAGTCTGAATGGGAATAATAGGTGCTTTAAGCTTTTTATTTGGATCAGTGTTTTCATGGCCTCTGCACAACATCCTGTTTTGGGATAAAGGTTGGACACAGGTTTGAAGGGCCCCAATCAATCAATCAATCAGTCAGTCAGTCAGTCACTCAGTCAGTCACTCAGTCAGTCTTTTGATTACACTATTTAAATAGGCCCCATTTGGGGTCAGCTTTCGCTTACGGCCATACCACTCTGACAAAGCCCGATCTCATCTGACCTCGGAAGCAAAGCAGAGTTGGGCCTGGTTAGTACTTGGTTGGGAGACTGAATGGGAATACTAGGTGCTGTAAGCTTTTTATTTGGATCAGTGTTTTCATGGCCTCTCCACAACATCCTGTTTTGGGATAAAGGTTGGACACAGGTTTGAAGGGGACCCAATCAATCAATCAATCATTCACTCAGTCAGTCAGTCACTCAGTCAGTCACTCAGTCAGTCTTTTGATTACACTATTTAAATAGGCCCCATTTGGGGTCAGCTTTCGCTTACGGCCATACCACTCTGACAAAGCCCGATCTCCTCTGACCTCGGAAGCAAAGCAGAGTTGGGCCTGGTTAGTACTTGGTTGGGAGACTGAATGGGAATATTAGGTGCTGTAAGCTTTTTATTTGGATCAGTGTTTTCATGGCCTCTGCACAACATCCTGTTTTGGGATAAAGGTTGGACACAGGTTTGAAGGGGACCCAATCAATCAATCAATCAGTCAGTCAGTCAGTCTTTTGATTACACTATTTAAATAGGCCCCATTTGGGGTCAGCTTTCGCTTACGGCCATACCACTCTGACAAAGCCTGATCTCATCTGACCTCGGAAGCAAAGCAGAGGTGGGCCTGGTTAGTACTTTGTTGGGAGACAGAAGGGAACTACTAGGTGCTGTAAGCTTTTTATTTGGATCAGTGTTTTCATGGCCTCTGCACAACATCCTGTTTTGGGATAAAGGTTGGACACAGGTTTGAAGGGGACCCAATCAATCAATCAGTCAGTCACTCAGTCAGTCTTTTGATTACACTATTTAAATAGGCCCCATTTGGGGTCAGCTTTCGCTTACGACCATACCACTCTGACGAAGCCTGATCTCATCTGACCTCGGAAGCAAAGCAGAGTTGGGCTTGGTTAGTACTTGGTTGGGAGACTGAATGGGAATACTAGGTGCTGTAAGCTTTTTATTTGGATCAGTGTTTTCATGACCTCTGCACAACATCCTCTTTTGGGATAAAGGTTGGACACAGGTTTGAAGGGGACCCAATCAATCAGTCAGTCAGTCAGTCAGACTTTTGATTACACTATTTAAATAGGCCCCATTTGGGGTCAGCTTTTGCTTATGGCCATACCACTCTGACAAAGACTGATCTCATCTGAACTCGGAAACAAAGCTGAGTTGGACCTGGTTAGTACTTGGTTGGGAGACTGAATGGGAATACTAGGTGCTGTAAGCTTTTTATTTGGATCACTGTTTTCATGACCTCTGCACAACATACTCTTTTGGGATAAAGGTTGGACACAGGTTTGAAGGGGACCCAATCAATCAATCAATCAATCAGTCAGTCAGTCAGTCACAGTCAGTCAGTCAGTCACTCAGTCGTTTGATTACACTATTTAAATAGGCCCCATTTGGGGTCAGCTTTCGCTTACGGCCATACCACTCTGACGAAGCCTGATCTCATCTGACCTCGGAAGCAAAGCAGAGTTGGGCTTGGTTAGTACTTGGTTGGGAGACTGAATGGGAATGCTAGGTGCTGTAAGCTTTTTATTTGGATCAGTGTTTTCATGACCTCTACACAACATCCTGTTTTGGGATAAAGGTTGGACACAGGTTTGAAGGGGACCCAATCAATCAATCAGTCAGTCACTCAGTCAGTCTTTTGATTACACTATTTAAATAGGCCCCATTTGGGGTCAGCTTTCGCTTACGGCCATACCACTCTGACAAAGCCCGATCTCATCTGACCTCGGAAGCAAAGCAGAGTTGGGCCTGGATAGTACTTGGTTGGGAGACTGAATGGGAATACTAGGTGCTGTAAGCTTTTTATTTGGATCAGTGTTTTCATGGCCTCTGCACAACATCCTCTTTTGGGATAAAGGTTGGACACAGGTTTGAAGGGGACCCAATCAATCAATCAGTCAGTCACTCAGTCAGTCTTTTGATTACACTATTTAAATAGGCCCCATTTGGGGTCAGCTTTCGCTTACGGCCATACCACTCGGACAAAGCCCGATCTCATTTGACCTCGGAAGCAAAGCAGAGTTGGGCCTGGTTATTACTTGGTTGGGAGACTGAATGGGAATACTAGGTGCTGTAAGCTTTTTATTTGGTTCAGTGTTTTCATGGCCTCTGCACAACATCCTGTTTTGGGATAAAGGTTGGACACAGGTTTGAAGGGGACCCAATCAATCAATCAGTCAGTCAGTCAGTCAGTCTTTTGATTACACTATTTAAATAGGCCCCATTTGGGGTGAGCTTTCGCTTACGGCCATACCACTCTGACAAAGCCCGATCTCATCTGACCTTGGAAGCAAAGCAGAGTTGGTTCCTGGTTAGTACTTGGTTGGGAGACTGAAGTTGAATACTAGGTGCTGTAAGCTTTTTATTTGGATCAGTGTTTTCATGGCCTCTGCACAACATCCTGTTTTGGGATAAAGGTTGGACGCAGGTTTGAAGGGGACCCAATCAATCAATCAGTCAGTCAGTCAGACAGTCAGTCAGTCAGTCAGTCACTCAGTCAGTCACTCAGTCAGTGAGTCACTCAGTCAGTCACTCAGTCAGTCAGTCAGTCACTCAGTCAGTCACTCAGTCTTTTGATTACACTATTTAAATAGGCCCCATTTGGGATCAGCTTTCGCTTACGGCCATACCACTCTGACAAAGCCCGATCTCATCTGACCTCGGAAGCAAAGCAGAGTTGGGCCTGGTTAGTACTTGGTTGGGAGACTGAATGGGAATACTAGGTGCTGTAAGCTTTTTATTTGGATCAGTGTTTTCATGGCCTCTGCACAACATCCTGTTTTGGGATAAAGGTTGGACACAGGTTTGAAGGGGACCCAATCAATCAATCAGTCAGTCAGTCAGTCAGTCTTTTGATTACACTATTTAAATAGGCCCCATTTGGGGTCAGCATTCGCTTACGGCCATACCACTCTGACAAAGCCTGATCTCATCTGACCTCGGAAGCAAAGCAGAGTTGGGCCTGGTTAGTACTTGGTTGGGAAGCAAAGCAGAGTTGGGCCTGGTTAGTACTTGGTTGGGAGACTGAATGGGAATACTAGGTGCTGTAAGCTTTTTATTTGGATCAGTGTTTTCATGGCCTCTGCACAACATCCTTTTTTGGGATAAAGGTTGGACACAGGTTTGAAGGGGACCCAATCAATCAATCAGTCAATCAGTCAGTCAGTCAGTCAGTCTTTTGATTACACTATTTAAATAGGCCCCATTTGGGGTCAGCTTTTGCTTACGGCCATACCACTCTGACAAAGCCTGATCTCATCTGACCTCGGAAGCAAAGCAGAGTTGGGCCTGGTTAGTACTTGGTTTGGAGACTGAATGGGAATACTAGGTGCTGTAAGCTTTTTATTTGGATCAGTGTTTTCATGGCCTCTGCACAACATCCTCTTTTGGGATAAAGGTTGGACACAGGTTTGAAGGGGACCCAATCAATCAATCAGTCAGTCAGTCAGTCAGTCAGTCTTTTGATTACACTATTTAAATAGGCCCCATTTGGAATCAGCTTTTGCTTACGGCCATACCACTCTGACAAAGACTGATCTCATCTGACCTCGGAAGCAAAGCAGAGTTGGGCCTGGTTAGTACTTGGTTGGGAGACTGAATGGGAATACTAGGTGCTGTAAGCTTTTTATTTGGATCAGTGTTTTCATGGCCTCTGCACAACATCCTCTTTTGGGATAAAGGTTGGACACAGGTTTGAAGGGGACCCAATCAATCAATCAGTCAATCAGTCAGTCAGTCAGTCAGTCAGTCTTTTGATTACACTATTTAAATAGGCCCCATTTGGAATCAGTTTTCGCTTACGGCCATACCACTCTGACAAAGCCTGATCTCATCTGACCTCGGAAGCAAAGCAGAGTTGGGCCTGGTTAGTACTTTTTTGGGAGACTGAATGGGAATACTAGGTGCTGTAAGCTTTTTATTTGGAGCAGTGTTTTCATGGCCTCTGCACAACATCCTGTTTTGGGATAAAGGTTGGACACAGGTTTGAAGGGGACCCAATCAATCAATCAGTCAGTCACTCAGTCAGTCACTCAGTCAGTCACTCAGTCAGTCACTCAGTCAGTCACTCAGTCAGTCACTCAGTCAGTCACTCAGTCAGTCACTCAGTCAGTCACTCAGTCAGTCTTTTGATTACACTATTTAATTTTGATTACACTATTTAAATAGGCCCCATTTGGGGTCAGCTTTTGCTTACGGCCATACCACTCTGACAAAGCCTGATCTCATCTGACCTCGGAAGCAAAGCAGAGTTGGGCCTGGTTAGTACTTTTTTGGGAGACTGAATGGGAATACTAGGTGCTGTAAGCTTTTTATTTGGATCAGTGTTTTCATGGCCTCTCCACAACATCCTGTTTTGGGATAAAGGTTGGACACAGGTTTGAAGGGGACCCAATCAATCAATCAGTCAGTCAGTCAGTCAGTCTTTTGATTACACTATTTAAATAGGCCCCATTTGGGGTCAGCTTTTGCTTACGGCCATACCACTCTGACAAAGCCTGATCTCATCTGACCTCGGAAGCAAAGCAGAGTTGGGCCTGGTTAGTACTTGGTTGGGAGACTGAATGGGAATACTAGGTGCTGTAAGCTTTTTATTTGGATCAGTGTTTTCATGGCCTCTGCACAACATCCTGTTTTGGGATAAAGGTTGGACACAGGTTTGAAGGGGACCCAATCAATCAATCAGTCAGTCAATCAGTCAGTCAATCAGTCAGTCACTCAGTCAGTCACTCAGTCAGTCACTCAGTCAGTCACTCAGTCAGTCACTCAGTCAGTCACTCAGTCAGTCACTCAGTCAGTCACTCAGTCAGTCACTCAGTCAGTCTTTTGATTACACTATTTAAATAGGCCCCATTTGGGGTCAGCTTTCGCTTACGGCCATACCACTCTGACAAAGCCCGATCTCATCTGACCTCGGAAGCAAAGCAGAGTTGGGCCTGGTTAGTACTTGGTTGGGAGACTGAATGGGAATACTAGGTGCTGTAAGCTTTTTATTTGGATCAGTGTTTTCATGGCCTCTGCACAACATCCTGTTTTGGGATAAAGGTTGGACACAGGTTTGAAGGGGACCCAATCAATCAATCAGTCAGTCACTCAGTCAGTCTTTTGATTACACTATTTAAATAGGCCCCATTTGGGGTCAGCTTTCGCTTACGGCCATACCACTCTGACAAAGCCCGATCTCATCTGACCTCGGAAGCAAAGCAGAGTTGGGCCTGGTTAGTACTTGGTTGGGAGACTGAATGGGAATACTAGGTGCTGTAAGCTTTTTATTTGGATCAGTGTTTTCATGGCCTCTGCACAACATCCTGTTTTGGGATAAAGGTTGGACACAGGTTTGAAGGGGACCCAATCAATCAATCAGTCAGTCAGTCAGTCAGTCAGTCTTTTGATTACACTATTTAAATAGGCCCCATTTGGGGTCAGCATTCGCTTACGTCCATACCACTCTGACAAAGCCCGATCTCATCTGACTTCGGAAGCAAAGCAGAGTTGGGCCTGGTTAGTACTTGGTTGGGAGACTGAATGGGAATACTAGGTGCTGTAAGCTTTTTATTTGGATCAGTGTTTTCATGGCCTCTGCACAACATCCTGTTTTGGGATAAAGGTTGGACACAGGTTTGAAGGGGACCCAATCAATCAATCAGTCAGTCAGTCAGTCAGTCTTTTGATTACACTATTTAAATAGGCCCCATTTGGGGTCAGCTTTCGCTTACGGCCATACCACTCTGACAAAGCCTGATCTCATCTGACCTCGGAAGCATAGCAGAGTTGGGCCTGGTTAGTACTTGGTTGGGAGACTGAATGGGAATACTAGGTGCTTTAAGCTTTTTATTTGGATCAGTGTTTTCATGGCCTCTGCACAACATCCTGTTTTGGGATAAAGGTTGGACACAGGTTTGAAGGGGACCCAATCAATCAATCAATCAGTTAGTCAGTCAGTCACTCAGTCAGTCAGTCAGTCAGTCACTCAGTCAGTCTTTTGATTACACTATTTAAATAGGCCCCATTTGGGGTCAGCTTTTGCTTACGGCCATACCACTCTGACAAAGTCTGATCTCCTCTGACCTCGGAAGCAAAGCAGAGTTGGGCCTGGTTAGTACTTGGTTGGGAGACTGAATGGGAATACTAGGTGCTGTAAGCTTTTTATTTGGATCAGTGTTTTCATGGCCTCTGCACAACATCCTGTTTTGGGATAAAGGTTGGACACAGGTTTGAAGGGGACCCAATCAATCAGTCACTCAGTCAGTCACTCAGTCAGTCACTCAGTCAGTCACTCAGTCAGTCACTCAGTCAGTCACTCAGTCAGTCACTCAGTCAGTCACTCAGTCAGTCACTCAGTCAGTCACTCAGTCAGTCACTCAGTCAGTCTTTTGATTACACTATTTAAATAGGCCTCATTTGGGGTCAGCATTCGCTTACGCCCATACCACTCTGACAAAGCCCGAGCTCATCTGACCTCGGAAGCAAAGCAGAGTTGGGCCTGGTTAGTACTTGGTTGGGAGACTGAATGGGAATACTAGGTGCTGTAAGCTTTTTATTTGGATCAGTGTTTTCATGGCCTCTGCACAACATCCTGTTTTGGGATAAAGGTTGGACACAGGTTTGAAGGGGACCCAATCAATCAATCAATCAATCAGTCAGTCAGTCAGTCAGTCTTTTGATTACACTATTTAAATAGGCCCCATTTGGGGTCAGCTTTCGATTATGGCCATACCACTCTGACAAAGCCTGATCTCATCTGACCTCGGAAGCAAAGCAGAGTTAGGCCTGGTTAATACTTGGTTGGGAGTCTGAATGGGAATAATAGGTGCTTTAAGCTTTTTATTTGGATCAGTGTTTTCATGGCCTCTGCACAACATCCTGTTTTGGGATAAAGGTTGGACACAGGTTTGAAGGGGACCCAATCAATCAATCAATCAGTCAGTCAGTCAGTCACTCAGTCAGTCACTCAGTCAGTCTTTTGATTACACTATTTAAATAGGCCCCATTTGGGGTCAGCTTTTGCTTACGGCCATACCACTCTGACAAAGCCTGATCTCATCTGACCTCGGAAGCAAAGCAGAGTTGGGCCTGGTTAGTACTTGGTTGGGAGACTGAATGGGAATACTAGGTGCTGTAAGCTTTTTATTTGGATCAGTGTTTTCATGGCCTCTGCACAACATCCTGTTTTGGGATAAAGGTTGGACACAGGTTTGAAGGGGACCCAATCAATCAATCAGTCAGTCACTCAGTCAGTCACTCAGTCAGTCACTCAGTCAGTCACTCAGTCAGTCACTCAGTCAGTCACTCAGTCAGTCACTCAGTCAGTCACTCAGTCAGTCTTTTGATTACACTATTTAAATAGGCCCCATTTGGGGTCAGCTTTCGCTTACGGCCATACCACTCTGACAAAGCCCGATCTCATCTGACCTCGGAAGCAAAGCAGAGTTGGGCCTGGTTAGTACTTGGTTGGGAGACTGAATGGGAATACTAGGTGCTGTAAGCTTTTTATTTGGATCAGTGTTTTCATGGCCTCTGCACAACATCCTGTTTTGGGATAAAGGTTGGACACAGGTTTGAAGGGGACCCAATCAATCAATCAGTCAGTCACTCAGTCAGTCTTTTGATTACACTATTTAAATAGGCCCCATTTGGGGTCAGCTTTCGCTTACGGCCATACCACTCTGACAAAGCCCGATCTCATCTGACCTCGGAAGCAAAGCAGAGTTGGGCCTGGTTAGTACTTGGTTGGGAGACTGAATGGGAATACTAGGTGCTGTAAGCTTTTTATTTGGATCAGTGTTTTCATGGCCTCTGCACAACATCCTGTTTTGGGATAAAGGTTGGACACAGGTTTGAAGGGGACCCAATCAATCAATCAGTCAGTCAGTCAGTCAGTCAGTCTTTTGATTACACTATTTAAATAGGCCCCATTTGGGGTCAGCATTCGCTTACGTCCATACCACTCTGACAAAGCCCGATCTCATCTGACTTCGGAAGCAAAGCAGAGTTGGGCCTGGTTAGTACTTGGTTGGGAGACTGAATGGGAATACTAGGTGCTGTAAGCTTTTTATTTGGATCAGTGTTTTCATGGCCTCTGCACAACATCCTGTTTTGGGATAAAGGTTGGACACAGGTTTGAAGGGGACCCAATCAATCAATCAGTCAGTCAGTCAGTCAGTCTTTTGATTACACTATTTAAATAGGCCCCATTTGGGGTCAGCTTTCGCTTACGGCCATACCACTCTGACAAAGCCTGATCTCATCTGACCTCGGAAGCATAGCAGAGTTGGGCCTGGTTAGTACTTGGTTGGGAGACTGAATGGGAATACTAGGTGCTTTAAGCTTTTTATTTGGATCAGTGTTTTCATGGCCTCTGCACAACATCCTGTTTTGGGATAAAGGTTGGACACAGGTTTGAAGGGGACCCAATCAATCAATCAATCAGTTAGTCAGTCAGTCACTCAGTCAGTCAGTCAGTCAGTCACTCAGTCAGTCTTTTGATTACACTATTTAAATAGGCCCCATTTGGGGTCAGCTTTTGCTTACGGCCATACCACTCTGACAAAGTCTGATCTCCTCTGACCTCGGAAGCAAAGCAGAGTTGGGCCTGGTTAGTACTTGGTTGGGAGACTGAATGGGAATACTAGGTGCTGTAAGCTTTTTATTTGGATCAGTGTTTTCATGGCCTCTGCACAACATCCTGTTTTGGGATAAAGGTTGGACACAGGTTTGAAGGGGACCCAATCAATCAATCACTCAGTCAGTCACTCAGTCAGTCACTCAGTCAGTCACTCAGTCAGTCACTCAGTCAGTCACTCAGTCAGTCACTCAGTCAGTCACTCAGTCAGTCTTTTGATTACACTATTTAAATAGGCCTCATTTGGGGTCAGCATTCGCTTACGCCCATACCACTCTGACAAAGCCCGAGCTCATCTGACCTCGGAAGCAAAGCAGAGTTGGGCCTGGTTAGTACTTGGTTGGGAGACTGAATGGGAATACTAGGTGCTGTAAGCTTTTTATTTGGATCAGTGTTTTCATGGCCTCTGCACAACATCCTGTTTTGGGATAAAGGTTGGACACAGGTTTGAAGGGGACCCAATCAATCAATCAATCAATCAGTCAGTCAGTCAGTCAGTCTTTTGATTACACTATTTAAATAGGCCCCATTTGGGGTCAGCTTTCGATTATGGCCATACCACTCTGACAAAGCCTGATCTCATCTGACCTCGGAAGCAAAGCAGAGTTAGGCCTGGTTAATACTTGGTTGGGAGTCTGAATGGGAATAATAGGTGCTTTAAGCTTTTTATTTGGATCAGTGTTTTCATGGCCTCTGCACAACATCCTGTTTTGGGATAAAGGTTGGACACAGGTTTGAAGGGGACCCAATCAATCAATCAATCAGTCAGTCAGTCAGTCACTCAGTCAGTCACTCAGTCAGTCTTTTGATTACACTATTTAAATAGGCCCCATTTGGGGTCAGCTTTTGCTTACGGCCATACCACTCTGACAAAGCCTGATCTCATCTGACCTCGGAAGCAAAGCAGAGTTGG